>NC_035164.2:14560294-14860294 GCF_001659605.2 Manihot esculenta | reverse complement strand
TTCTTCAGATGTGAGGGAGGTTATGGAAGAGGATCAGAGGAGGGATGGGAACCTGGATGTGAGCATACAGGAAGAAGGGACAGGGGAGTCTCAGGGAGGCGTTCAGGCCTCGGGGTATGGTTTTCCACCCCATTATCCACCCTTCCCACAGGGTTCAGGGTATCCGATGGGAGGTACATCGGATTACTCCAGCTTTAACCCCTACCCTACCTACATGCCTTATCCACCTTTCTATCCACCCTATACACAGTACCCAGCTTATCCACCCTCACCCTTCTATCCAAACCCGGCAAACCCCACCTCGGGGAATGCTGCACCTCCACCTCCACCACCTACAGAACCAGCAACCCCAGTTACTCAACCTCCTAGACCTAGCTCAGTTGATGGGAGCAAGGTAAAGATGACAGACTACCTCAAGCTAGATGCTCCCAAATACAAGTCAGGGGATGACCCCTTTGAGTATCTGAGAGTGGTGAAGACAATAACTGATGAGCTAGGGGCAAGTGACAGCAGGGCCATTCAGATGGCAGGGTTCACTTTAAAGTGCAAGAAGGCACGGGAATGGTTCAAGTGTTATGTGGACCCGAGACTAGACGGTATGACATGGGAAGAATTTGCGAATGAGTTCGCTGGATGGGCTTTTCCAGACAGTTCTAGAGAACTGAAGATGATTGAGTTTGAGCAACTGAGGCAGTCAGAGCACATGAGTGTAGAGGAGTTCACGGATAAATTCTTGGAGCTATTGCCTTTTTCAGGGCAAGCTCTAGATTCAGATACGAAGAAAGCCAAGAAATATGTCATGAAGCTGCATTCCAGGTACTCCTCATTGGTTCAGTCAGCTGAGAGAGAAAGTTTCCACACTGTGGTGGATATGGCTCGAAGAATGGAAGCAAGTGCTATAGTTGAGGGGTCAGTGAAGCAATCAGTGACCCAGTCTTCAGGGGTTAAGACCCCAAGCAGAGGAGGACCAGGTTTCTCTTCTCAGAGCTTAGGTAAGAAGAGGTGGGATAGCACCACTAAGAAGCCGAAGAAGAATAAGTTTTGGAACAAGTTGAAATCCGGTCTGGGATTTGGCGGTGGCTCGAGCTCAGGCTCAGATGGTACAGAATGCCAGAGATGTGGAAGACCGCACAGGGGAGTGTGTCGAGCTGGGACTAATGCATGTTTCAGATGTGGACAGGAGGGACACATAGCTCGGGATTGTCCTAGAGCGCCTTTTATGGGCCAGCCCCAGCAGACAGCTTCTGGTAGTGTGGCACAGCCAGCAGTTCCAGCCACAACTCAGGGTAGTGGCAGAGGTAGAGGGAGAGGGGCAGCCTCTTCTTCTGGTTCCCGAGGTGAAGGTCCATCAGCTCCAGCCAGGATCTTCACCATGACACAGCAGGAGGCTAACACATCCAACACCGTGGTGTCAGGTAATCTCGTCATTGGGTGTTCTGATGTGTATGCATTAATGGACCCGGGTGCATCTCATTCATTTATTGCTCCGAGAGCTGTTGAGAGGTTAGGTCTGATAGTCTCTGGGTTAGAGTGTCCCCTATGGGTCAGTGGACCCAAGTGTGACCCGTCAGTGGCAGTGTCAGTCTGCCAGTACAGTCCAGTTTTTATTGAGGGAAGATGCCTCTCCGCCGACCTTGTGGTTCTAGATTTGACAGACTTTGACGTCATTCTAGGGATGGATTGGCTATCTACCCATGGTGCTACCTTGGACTGCAGGGACAAGGTAGTCAGGTTCAGAGATCAGAACGGGTCAGAGGTCGTCTTCAGAGGAGACAAGAGGGGCACACCTAGAGGTCTGATATCAGCTCTTCAGGCTCGTAGGTTGCTTAGGAAGGGATGTCAGGGGTACTTAGCTCATGTGAAAGAGCTAGACAGTCAGGTCAGGGAGCCGGCCTCGGTGCCAGTTGTCAGAGAGTTTCAGAATGTCTTTCCTGATGAGCTTCCAGGTTTACCACCTGCTAGGGAGATAGAGTTCGAGATAGAGTTGATGCCTGGAACTAGACCGATCTCTATCCCTCCCTACAGGATGGCTCCAGTCGAGTTAAAGGAGTTGAAAGAGCAATTGCATGAGCTGGTAGAAAAGGGTTTCATCCGACAGAGTACCTCACCTTGGGGTGCTCCGGTCTTGTTTGTGAGGAAGAAGGATGGATCCCTTAGACTTTGTATCGACTACAGGCAGTTGAACAAAGTCACTACCAAGAATAGGTACCCATTGCCTAGGATCGATGATCTATTCGACCAGCTAGCCGGAGCGGGTTGTTTCTCCAAAATAGATCTAAGATCGGGGTACCATCAGCTAAGGATAAGGGATGAGGATGTGCCAAAGACGGCTTTCAGGACCAGATATGGGCATTTTGAGTTCCTTGTGATGCCGTTCGGGTTAACTAACGCCCCTGCAGCATTCATGGATCTCATGAACAGAGTGTTTAGCCAGTACCTGGATCACTTTGTTATTGTCTTCATAGATGATATCTTAGTGTATTCCAGGAATGCAGAGGAGCATGCCCATCATCTGCGGTTGGTCTTGCAGACTTTGAGGGAACATGGCTTGTATGCCAAGTTCTCTAAATGTGAGTTCTGGCTGAGGAGCATTTCGTTCTTGGGGCATGTAGTGTCAGAGAATGGTATTGAGGTAGATCCCAAGAAGACAGAAACTGTGGCTAACTGGCCTAGACCCACTTCAGTGACGGAGATCAGGAGTTTCTTGGGTTTGGCAGGTTACTACAGGAGGTTCGTTCAGGACTTCTCAAAGATAGCAGCTCCTCTTACCAGATTAACCAGAAAGAATCAGAAATTTCTGTGGACCGACCAGTGCGAAGAGAGTTTCGAAGAGCTTAAGAAGAGGTTGACTTCAGCACCAGTGTTAGCTCTGCCATCTAGTGGAGAGGACTTTACAGTCTTTTGTGATGCGTCCCGTGTGGGACTGGGTTGTGTGCTTATGCAGAGCGAGAGGGTAATTGCTTATGCTTCTAGACAGCTAAAGAAGCATGAATTGAATTACCCCACACATGACCTTGAGATGGCAGCAGTAATCTTTGCACTCAAGATGTGGAGGCACTACCTCTATGGGGTAAAATGTGAGATCTTTACAGATCATAAGAGCCTACAGTACATCCTGAGTCAAAGAGATTTGAATTTGAGACAGAGGAGATGGGTAGAGTTGCTGAGTGACTATGATTGCAAGATTCAGTATCATCCGGGTAAGGCGAATATCGTGGCAGACGCCCTAAGCCGGAAGTCACTAGGCAGTCTATCCCACATCACGGCAGAGAGGAGACCAGTGGTGAAGGAATTCTACAAGCTTATTGAGGAAGGTCTACAGTTGGAGTTGTCTGGTACAGGTGCCTTAGTGGCCCAGATGAGAGTAGCACCCGTGTTTCTGGAGCAGGTGGCTCAGAAATAGCATGAGGACCCGGAGTTAGTGAAGGTTGCCAGGACTGTTCAGTCAGGCAATGATAGTGAGTTCAGATTCGACAGTAAGGGGATCCTCCGCTATGGGAGCAGACTATGTGTACCAGATGACATTGGGCTAAAAGGAGACATTATGAGAGAGGCTCATAATGCAAGATACAGCATTCACCCCGGAGCCACCAAGATGTATCAAGATTTGAAGAAAGTTTATTGGTGGCCAGCTATGAAGAGAGAAGTGGCACAGTTTGTGTCAGCCTGCGAAGTATGTCAGAGGGTGAAGCTGGAACATCAGAAGCCGGCTAGAATGCTTAACCCGCTACCTATTCCAGAGTGGAAATGGGAGAATATAGCTATGGACTTCGTAGTGGGGTTACCGGCGGCGTCCAACAGAGTGGACTCCATATGGGTGATTGTGGACAGACTCACCAAATCTGCTCACTTCATTCCTGTCAGGAGTGGCTATTCTGTGGACAAGTTGGCGCAGGTATATGTGGATGAGATAGTCAGACTGCATGGGGTTCCTGTTTCGATAGTGTCAGATAGAGGGCCCCAGTTCACCTCCAGGTTTTGGCGGAGTCTGCAGAATGCCATGGGTACTAGGTTGGATTTCAGTACTGCCTTCCACCCCCAGACTGATGGACAGTCAGAAAGGACCATCCAGACTATCGAGGATATGCTTAGAATGTGTGTGCTGGACTTTGGCGGTTCTTGGAGGCAGCATCTACCTTTGGTGGAGTTTGCCTACAACAACAGCCATCATGCTAGCATCGGGATGGCTCCATATGAAGCTTTGTACGGAAGGAAGTGCAGATCACCTGTTTGCTGGGAGGAAGTTGGAGAAAAGGCCTTGGCAGGGCCTGAGTTAGTAGAGATCACCAGCAGGGTGGTACCCATAATCAGAGAAAGAATCAAGACTGCTGTAAGCAGACAGAAGAGCTATGCAGACGTCCGCAGAAGACAGTTAGAGTTTCAGGAGGGGGATCTGGTATTGCTCAAGGTGTCTCCAATGAAGGGAGTGGTTCGCTTCGGGAAGAAAGGTAAACTAGCCCCACGATACATCGGACCCTTTGAAATCTTGCAAAAGATTGGGAATGTGTCGTACAAGCTGGATTTGCCTGCTTCGATGGAAAGAATCCATCCGGTTTTCCATGTTTCAATGTTGAGGAAGTTTGTGTCAGATCCGAGCAAGGTTCTTAGTGAGCCTGATGTGGAGGTCCAAGAGGATCTCACCTATGTTGAACAGCCAGTACGGATCATAGACACCCAGATCAGAAAGTTAAGAAATAAGGAAATCCCGATGGTGAAAGTCCTGTGGAACCACCACAACTTGGAAGAATACACTTGGGAGACACGGGAGTCTATGCTCCAGCAGTACCCTCATTTCTTTTAAGGTTAGATCCCTATGTGTTTATGTGCCTTGTATATGTGTTATGTTCTTTGCCATGCTATGTGTGCTGGTGAGGAACATTCGGGGACGAATGTTCTTAAGGGGGGGAGAATGTAATACCCGGCTAGACTCCGGTATCGGAATTCCTACCGTCCGGTGGAATCCCGGATGTCGAAAACCTCTAGAAGGGTAAAAATATGTTTTTATGATATGTTTTCATGTTTTTAATAATTTTGAGTATGTTTTTAAATGAGTTTTTGCATGAAAAGTCTTTGGAGGAAAACCCAGGTTCGGCAGCCGAAAGTCAAGTTCGGCCGCCGAACATGCATGCGTTTTGGAGGCACGTTAGGCCCCCGAAAGCATGAGTGAGGGAAGTCCAGGTTCGGCCGCCGAACCTCATGTTCGGCTGCCGAACATGGCATGCATGCGGAGGCACATTCGGCCCCCGAACGTGGTCTGGCCAGCCACTATAAAAGGGTCCCTTAGCCAAAAACGGGCGAGCTTTTCCCCATTTTCGGCCGAGGTGAGCTTTCCGCCGTCCCTCACCCATTTTTGACGTTCTTCCTCTAAATCTTTCAAGATTTTCACTTGTTTTCACTTGGTTTGGAAGATTTAAGCTTTTGAAACAAGTTTTGGAGCTTTGGGAACTCAGGAACTCATTTTCGTGGATCTCCAAGTTTAGGTCGTCTCCCTCTCGATCTTCAAGAGGTAAGAGCCGATCTTAAGCTCCTCATGTGTTTTAATTAAGTTTTAAGTGATTTTATGGGATAGAATGGCATGTATAGGGTTGTATGAGTTTTTAAGCGAATGTTAGGTTTTATGTGATTTATGAACAATGTGGCATGTTTGAGTATGCTTGAAGTGTTGTAGTTGGGGTATTTGATGTTTTGAGGCCCCTAGGATCTTGTATGCATGTTTTAAGTGAGGTATATGCATGATTGGTGAGTTTGGAGGCAAAAATGCACAGAGGAACCGAGTTTCTGCCCTTTGGCAGAAACCAGGTTCGGCAGCCGAAGGCACTTTCGGCCGCCGAACATGGCTGGGGAGGCAGGCCTTTCGGCTGCCGAAGTTGCCCCCGAAAAGAGACTTTCGTCTCTGTCTGGGACTTTCAGCCGCCGAAGGTGCCGCCGAACCTACCTGAGTTTCGTCTCTGTCCAGGACTTTCGGCCGCCGAATGTGCCGCCGAAAGTGCCCTGTTCAGCCACTTCATGCATATCTCTATGTGATATTTTCAGGATGTTTTAGGGGGTTTTTGGGGTATTTATGAGAGTTATGTTTGTGTATGTTTGGTCCCTCATTGGAGTCCACCTGTGTAGGTTCGGACCCGAGGAACCAAGGACCCCAGCAGTGAGCCAGCTGCTACAGAGTTTGTCAGAGTCAGCCAGAGGTGAGTGGAACTAAGCTTAACCTTTTTAAATTAAGAAATGAAATGCTTTTATCATGCTTCATGCATCATGTTCATATTATAGGTTGTTTGCATTAGAATTCACGACTATGCCGCATTGTATTGTTGTGATGGATGATAGTGGATGGACATTAGGATGATTCATTAGCCTTCTATATACGAAATCCTGTGGTGCCCATAATAGGGCCGGGCAATACGAAGTCCTGTGGTGCCCATAATAGGGCCGGGCAATAACTCCGAGTACGAAGTCCTGTGGTGCCCATAATAGGGCCGGGCAATACGAAGTCCTGTGGTGCCCATAATAGGGCCGGGCATGGAGTTGAGGGATTTTTGAATCAGTCCATCCGTGATGTGATTTGTTTGTGCAGTGACGCATTTCATGATAGCATGTTTTAAATATTCTTTTTATAGTTCTACTCACTGGGCATCTAGCTCACCCCTCTCCCCTAACCCCCAGGTTTGCAGGTACGGGATAGATAGAGAAGGCAAGAAGAGAAAAAGTCATATGTATGTAATAGTTAGTTTGTGGACATGACAAATGTATTATGATGACATGTAAAAGATTACAGTATGTATGTAATGAGGTTATTGAGGATAGAGTTGTGTTTGACCATAGTATATTGTTAATCCCTTTTGTATATACATGATCTTATGTTATGATGTTTATGTAAACTAACTCAACACAGGTTGTTTAGCCTTTAAGGCTTGATGAGATCCCACAGAGGGACTATGTTATGTATATGTTCAGAGTATGTACAGGTTGAGTTAGTTGATGACAGTATGTATGAAGAAAAGTTTTAATTTTTATGCATGTTGTTGATCATGTATGGGATTATACAGGTTTATAGGTTATATGTCAGGCTTGCTACGGGTCCCGGCGGCCTTAAGTCGACCCGGATCCTAGCGCCGGTAGCGGTCCGGTTTTCCGGGTCGTTACATTAGGGTACTTCTCTTTTCACCCTCTTTATTTTTTGAATTGCCTTTCTTACTTACTTATCCTCTTGTTTGCAGATATGACTGGATCAGGCAGGTTTGCCAAGGCGGTACGTACCACTCGTAAGGGCAATGTTATTACTACTAGGGTTGCTATTCCTCCTATTGAGCGTGTCCGCCCTTTAGAAGCAGTGATCGTGCTTCCTTCTCCCCCTCCCCAGCCTGCGATTGAGGAGCTGGCACCTTTCCAGCATGAATCCTCAGCCCTATGTGCTTCTGCTTTTGCCCCAGCTCTTGCTAACGTCCCTTCCCTTTCCGTTCCTGCTTCTACAAGTGCAGGGGTTGAGTTTTCCTGGCCTGCAGGAATTTAGTGCTTGGCCTTAGCGCTAAATCAGGTGCCTTCGCTTCTTGATGATCTCTCTTTGGGCCTCCTGCTAATCAACAGCACCCTAAGACCAGCAGATCACTGCCATTTAAATGCGGTTGAGACAAACGAGCTGTTTGCTAATGCCATCCATTCTATACTGGAGAGTGCCCTTTGCACTTACAAAGCCCATAAGTAATTTAAAGCCTTGAGGCAAGAGCTTGGGGCCAACGAAATAGGCAAGGAGCTCTTGGCAGGGGAATGTTCAAGATTGAAGGCTCGTGTTACTAAAGTTGAGGGCACCATGAAGGGAACCCTGGAGTCAATGGACAAGCTTTAGGCTGATCTTAACAAAACCCTTTCTTCTAATATGGGCCTTAAGCACAAGGCAAACTCTGCCGAGGAGCAAGTGGTTCTGTTGCAGTATCAAGTTTTGGAATTAAAAGCTCAAGCCGACAGGGCCCAAGCTGCTTCTACCAGGATCGCTGAGCTTGAGGCGGAGCTTAAGAAAATAGTGGCCCAGAGTGGGGAGATATTTATTCAAGGCCAAGATTCGGTGAAGATGGAGCTGATGAAGCATTTTTCTTTTGAGAATTTCTCCTAGATAGACGACATTCTCCCCGAGAAGGAAGATGAGGATGAGGATGAGGGAGAGCATGAATGAAGATACTCCTGGTAATGGGGGGCATGTTGGAGACATTTGCTCCGGTCGAGTTTCTTCTAATAATGTAATAGTTGTAGAAAATGTAGATGCAATGGAGACTCAAGTGAATGAGCTAGAAGACCCTGCTCCTTTGTAACCTTTATGCTTTTAATGAGAATGTTTTGCCTTTATTTTCATTAAGTGTTTGCATGCTTTACAAATAATCTCTTTTAAGAATTTTGCTTTAAGGGGTTAATACCCATCCATTCCACCTAGTTACTGACCTATCCTGGAATCATGAAATAAAGGACTTAGGATACCTTCTTTGTGGATTTTCAGCCATTCAATACAACAGATAGCCATTCTGTGGCTTAGGCCTGAACTACCTTAGGATATTAATATTATTGTACTATCATTCGACAATTGTGTGATCCACCTTGTGGCCTGGTTTGGCAAGGACAACCTTATGGACTTGATTAGTGGAATCCCTATTTGGTTTAGTCTAGTAGGAACCGCCTTGTGACCTAACCAGGTAAAAACTGCCTTTAATTAGTGGAACCAATGCCTGGGTGGTCTAGCAGGAGCCGCCTTATGACCTGACTTGGTGAAAACTGCCTTATAGCCTTGATTAGTGGGACTAGCGCTTGAGTGGTTTGGCAAGAGCTGCCTTATGACCTGGCCTAGTGAAAACCACCTTATGGCCTTGATTAGTGAGACTAGGGTTCGAGTGGTCTGGCAAGAGCCGTCTTATAACCTGGCCTGGTGAAAACTGTCTTATGGCCTTAGATTGACCCATGGTCACTTTAAATTATTTAGCAGATATAGGGGAAGATAATCTATTGTTCCTATTCTCAAAGAACACATCACATGAAAATACCTCATTATTTATTAAAAGAATATTCTTCACCTACATGCGATGGTGGAACCACTCGGTTCCCCGAATGGCTGAGTTATGAGATTTTAAGTGGACGATTCCCACAGGTGATAGGCTCCTAAGATTTCAACTTCTTGCTTATCTACTGGATAATTATATTTGTAGTTTGCCTACCCCTTGACGGTTCCTTTTGTGATCATATATATGACTCCTACGGGCTCTTTATTATGGGTTGTCTCAGAGGTTATTTCCTTATGTTCAAATATCTTTTCTTCTTTACCCTTCTTTCTGAATTTTTGAACGGTTTCATCCTTTATTTGTCTTTCAATCTCGTCCTTCAGTTGTCGACATTCTTCAATTGTATGGCCATGATCTTCATGGAAGTGACAATACTTTGTCCTGTTTCGTTTATCTGCCTTTTTGGGATTAAGCTTGGGTGACCATCTGATTTCTTTATCATTTTTCCTGATCTACATCAAGATACGAGCTTGAGTCGTTTAGGGAAGTATAATTCTTATACTTACCCTATTCGTCCCTCTTTTGCGAGATGGGGTAGCTCCTGTGATCTCCTTCATGCTCCCGTTTGTCGGGCTTTTGACTTTGCTTCTGATTTGCCCTCTTGTCGTCTCTCAACGTGTGGACTTCATCATCTAATCTGATATACTTTTGGGCTTTGTCTATCAACTGTTGATACATTGCGACTGGATTTTTAATTAAGGAATCCACAAATTTGTCATTGCAAATTCCTTCCTTCAATACTTCACACGCTATCTCATGGTTTAACTCTTCTACCTATATGGCTTTAGTATTGAAACGAGAAATAAAACTCCTTAAAGACTTGCCCTCACCTTGGCAAATCTTTTGCAGGTCTGAGAAAAGCTTTTTAGGAGGTATATGAGTAATAAAGCTAAATTTGAATATCGTAGCAAACTGTATACAATTTTGAATTAAACGTGTGCTTAGGTGTTGATACCATTTCTGAGTCAAACCTATGGGTGTGGATGGAAACACTCAGCATAACACAAAATCATTGATGTCCTAAAGCTACATGGTTGTCTTGAAAATGGTCAGATAACTTCTGGGGTCTGCCATCCCGTCATATTTGTCTAAGCTGGGTAGTTTGAACTTGACAGGGAAGGTTTTTGCTAATATTTCTTTTGGAAGAGGTGAGACACCATCTAAACTGAAATCTTCTTCTTGTTCCTTTCGATATCTTTATATGGCCCGCACTAACTTCCAATGCACCCCTTTTGGAGCTTCGTTCGATTTGTCTTCAGATTCGACCCTTCCTTTGAGCCGCAAGTTGGCCACTTCTGCTTGGGCCCCTGAGGTGTCTACAGAGACTTCGTCCCTTCTTCTAGAGTCCAATTTGGATGCCTCTTCTTGAGTCTTATAGTGCCCGAGAGTAGCTGCAACTTTTGGATATACTGGAGTATTTGCTTATTGTTTAAATTATTAAGGTCTGCTTCGTTGATCACTAGGGGCGTGTTTTCTCTGTTATCTTGGGTAAAGAAAATGATGACTCCTTATTGATAGTGATATAAGCACCAATTCTAGGACTACCGACTATTTTGAGAGTGTGGAAAGATGAGGAGAAACCAGTCGTAATCTAAATAAATAAAGGAGATTCAATGGATTTTTAGGCAGCAGAACCAAATGATGTATTTGAGATTTGAACTGATGACATGGTCAGAATGAGTCTAGACCACGATTGGCCTAGACCTGCAAGGGAGACAATGTGAAGTGGTGGTTGGTGCCTACGGCAGCCACTCCGATACTCAAGTTCGTGACTGGATGAGAGAAAGTATAATCAAATACTTAGAGTTCTAGTGTTTTAGAATAGTGTACCTTAGTATCTAACTGTGCGGTTGCCGAAGCCGGTCAAAAATAACCTTTTTAGTTATTAACAATTTTACAACTGCAGATAGTGGCAAAAGAATCGAATCCACACGGAATTGATACTTACCTATTTTCCTTATCAAGACCAAGTATATAAACTGAAAGTAAAATAAAAAGGGAGTTTTGAGATTGATTGAATTAAACAAATATTGAAAGCAATAAAGTAAAGCAAATAATTAAAGTAAAGAAATTCAATAATGAGAAAAGCTCTAGTTGAAGAATTGGATCCACTTCAGTTGTTGGGATTGATCATTGATACTTAGGTTCCTTTGTTTGATTCAATAAATTAGTTATGGAGATGGAAGACACTATTCACCACCATATCCCTCCTTAAGCATTAATTAATTAGGGAACGTCCTCTAACTAATCACTAATCAACAAGTTGCCAAGGAACGTCCTTGAGCCTTTGGCATCTAACAACTGTCAATTGCATTAAGAAATAGAGAGACCTAATTCTAGCTATCCAAACGCATGGTGATATTGCTAGATCATGCAATTTCCTTAGTTTTTACACCAAGAGTTACTTGTGTTTGAATAATTCAAGCAATTATGGACTTAAAACTATCCAAACTAACAAATTATTACCTTGCAATCAAGAATCAATTGGCTCTATTGATAGCAATAATGGAATTAAGCATGAAATTACATAAATATTGAAAAATAAAAGATAAACAATGTATGTTCATATCTCCCAATCCATAAAACAACTAAAGTTTCACCTAATCTTCAACTAGAAAAAGGAGTTTCAGCCATTCATGGCTGAAACAAAATGAAAAAATAAAAAGAAAGAGATGAAGAAGAGATGTGACCAATCGGCCTTGGAGAGGAAGGAGAGGTGCAGCTTGACCTTGTGTCCGAATGTGTGAGAGGCGTGCGGCTTGGAGTGAAGATGCTTTTATATGTGCAAGTGTTGCCCTAGATGAGGTAGAGCCTTCTTTTGAATTTTGAATTTTGAATCTTGATTACTTGGGAGGCAAGTATGTCTTCTTGAGATTTGGCTTTCTAAACAAGCTGAATTTTGAATTTTGAATTCTGAATGTGCATTTTCTTGAGATTTGGCTTCCTCAATAAAGGAAAGACTTCTTGAAGATTTGAAATTTGAATTTCAAATTACTCTGCTGAATGTACTTTCCTTACTTGTCACTTTCCTTATTTAGCACTTTCCTTATTTATCTTCACTTCAGTTGCAACTTGACTTGGGCGAACAACTTATTCTCCTTTATCCCTTTTTAGCCAGTTTTAAGGGTATTTTCACCAAATTGCCTCTTTACACCATTTTCTGCAAAATGAGATCAAAACTACAAAATTAGGCAGAAAAAGTATAAATTAACATTAATAACAACATGATAAAATGGTCTAAATTTGGCTCTATCAAATACTCCCACACCTAGCCTTTTGCTTGTCCTCAAGCAAATAAACTTAGTCAAACAAGCTCTTTTTGCTACTTGATCCTTTATTTCCACTTAAGCTCTTACTCTAGATCCCTACTTTGAAGCATTGCAGTGAAGAGTGTATGCACCAAGGTTACTCTCCTTCTTTCCTTGTCTCCCTTTACTTACCATGACTAGTATTTATTTTTCTCAAGAGAGAGATTATACATGCACATATTCTTGTTCAGTTAAGACTTTTCCTAGCTCTCAGAGTGACTTGCCCTTACTTGAAGCACTTTATTCAGCCTTTTGCACTTTATTCTTACCTGAAAAAGTCACCAACCTTTTGACATGAAGGTACATAGTTGTGATATCCACCCCAAGTTACTCAGTTGGTCACCTGTCCAAGTGGCTACTAGCTCTGTTCATAGTCTTTTGACCATTGGAACAGTTTTTAAGTTGTGCTTTTGAAGTCCTTGCCTTTGTTGAATTTCTTTTCCTCAATAAATTAGGCAAATCAACACCAATTGCTAAAATAAGTCATATTTCATTATTCACACATCTTTCAATTTATTTTTCTCTCTAATGAGTAATGTCATATATTTTTCACATGGCAAGCTCAACGATTCAATTCAAAAGGAAATTCCCAACAATGAATACAACTCACTGCAATTGGTTCAACTTAGGTTTAAAGAGTCATCACATCAATGGGGTCATGGAAAGAAAGCTCATTCAACACAACCTATGTGTTTGAGTAAAGCATACCAAAACAGAGAAAAGAAAAAAATTGTGGCTACATGTGTGTGCAATAAAGCAAAAATAACAAAAATGAAAAATGTGTGCAAACTAAAAATTAAAGTAAAAATGGACTTAAAATAAAAGTTCAGAGATATGCACCCCCACACCTAATTCATGCATTGTTCTCAATGTATTGAAAATATTAAAGTTTAAAGGAAACTGAGTACTCCCCTGGTGTGGTTTGTGTGGTGCGAAACACTAAGCATGCTGAGAAGGATGGTGCAGTGGAATTTCTTCCACTACTTGCACTGCAAACCCTTCATAGTATGGTTTTAGGCGATGTCCATTCACCTTGAAGATATTCCCTGTCTCTATGCTGCGAATGTCTATGGCTCCATGGGGATAAGTATGCTCCACAATGAATAGTCCAATCTACCTAGACCGTAGCTTTCCTGGAAACAATTTCAAACGAGAATCAAAGAGTAAGACTTTATCACCAACTTCAAATTGTTTTCTCGAAATACGGTTGTCATGGGAGGCTTTGGTCTTGGCTTTGTAGTTCCAAGAAGTCTCATATGCATCTCGTCTTATCTCTTCTAGTTCTTGGAGTTGCAATTTCCGATGGTGTCCAGCTTTCTTAAGGTCCATGTTGCAATTCTTGACAGCCCAGTAGGCCTTGTGTTCAAGCTCAACTAGAAGATGGCAGGCTTTTCCGTAGACCAATCTGTAGGGAGACATCCCTATGGGCATCTTGTAGGCTGTCCTATATGCCCATAAGGCATCTTCAATCGTACACTCCAATCTTTTTTGCTGGGGCACACCGTCTTTTCTAGTATGACTTTGATTTCTCTGTTAGACATTTCAGCTTGCCCATTCGTCTGAGGGTGGTAGGCTGTGGATGTTCTATGTATAACATTGTGCTTTTTGAGAAGGTTTTTCACTACCTTATTATAAAAGTGAGTCCCTCTATCACTGATGATTGCCTTGGGCACTTCATGCCTGGCAAAGGTATTGGTCTTCACAAAGTCCACTACTGCCTTTGCATCATCGGTTCTAGTTGCTCTAGCTTCTACCCATTTGGACACATAATCCATTACAAGGATGATGTAAGTGTATCCAAAGGATGGCGGAAATGGCCCCATGAAGTCTATGCCTCATACATCAAATATCTCACAAAACCAAGATGGGATTCTGCGGCATTTGGCTTCTGTTGCATAGGTTCCTAGTCTGTTGGCATCATGCACATGACCTGCAAAATAAATAGGCATCTTAAAAAAGAGTAGGCCAAAATAGTCCATTTTCAAGTATTTTATGGGCTGTCTTTCGTGGTCCAAAATGTCCACCGCAACTGTATGAATGGCAGAATGTGAGTACTGAGGCTATCTCTTGATCTGGAATGCATCTCCTTATCATTTGATCAGAACAGTGTTTTCACAGGTATGTTTCATCCCAAACATAGTATTTTGCATTATTCTTTATTTTGTCTTTTGTGTGCTTGGGCATATCAGAGGGTAAGTTACCTGGTTAGGTAGTTCACAATGTCTGCATACCATGGTTCATCATTTTGGGCATGGAAGATTTGTTCATAGAAGCCATTCTCACTTTCTTTAGATTTTGGAGGTTGTTGCATGGGGAGCTTCTATTTGGGCAGACAAGTGTCTGTCTGTATTGGATTTCTGGCTGAACTGGATTCGGCTTGCTCCTTTTGCGCATTGCCTATCTGCGAACTGAGCTGAAGAGGTGCGGGTGGCCCTTTATCTTTCTGCGTTTGGTCGCAGTCCACCTGCTGAATGCAGCAGACTGTTGCTTTCAATTTTGGCACTTTTTGGCCTCCTTCATCTTTCTGGCTAGCCTCCCTGTAAAAGTCATTGTTTAGCATATTCATCTTGATTCATATCAAAAACTTTCTGGCTCAAACAATCAATGATATGTAAACCATAAACATGGGACATGTCATGGGGATATTTCATAGCATCATAAACATTAAATTTTATTACTTCCCCTTCAAATTTCATGGTCAATGTGCCATCTTGCACATCTATCTTAGTTCTGGCTGCGCTCAAGAAAGATCATCCAAGTAGGATGTCTGAAGTAGTATTACTATTGTCTTCCTCCATATCAATCACATAGAAATCTGCTGGAAAGACAAGTTGATCTACTTGCACTGGAACATCTTCTAGAACTCCTTTTGAATATACTACAGATCTGTCAGCCAATTGAATGGCTACTCTAGTGTCTTTAAGTGCACCTGCATTCAAAGAATTATAACTAGAAAGAGGCATAACTTTAATTGATGCACTTAAGTCACACATGATCTTTTTGATGCCCACATTGCTAATTTTGCAAGAAACAGAAAACATCCCTTTATCTTTGCATTTGGTTGGGAGTTCTCTTTTTATGACAGCTGTCACAACTTCTCCCACACTTACCTTTTCTTTCTCAGCAAGCTTTCTTCTGTTAGTGCACAGTTCTTTCAAAAATTTTGCGTACCTGGAAATTTGCTTCACAGCATCTAGCAAGGGTATGTTAATCTCCACTTTCCTGAAGGTTTCAAGGATCTCTCTTTCTTCTTTTTCTTTTTGTGATTTTTCAAACCTTTTTGGAAAGGGAGGTGGAATCTTGAAATTTACTTGCTGATTTGTATTATGCTGGTGTACTAGTGTCGTTTGTCCAGTCTGTTTGGAGAAACAGTTTTCTGGTTGTTTTTCTTCAGCAGCTTGTCTTTGCACTTGTGAACTTCCATCATCAGCCTTGACATCTTGAAGCTCTTTCCCACTTCTCAACATGATAGCACTTACATTTTGTATGAGATTGATCTCAGTTTGCGATGGCAACTTTCTTTGAGACTCAAGCTTGCTCATTGAGGTGGCTATTTGACCCATCTGCTGTTGGAGGCTTTGCATAGAATTTGCCAATGTCTTCATCATCTCCTCAAGGTGCATATTGGAACTTGGAGGTGCTGGATTTCTTTGGTAGTTTTGGTGGTTGTTAGCCCTTGCATAGCTGAAGTGCGGATGGTCCCTCCAACCTGGATTGTAGGTGTTAGAGTAGGGATCATGTCTTGGCTGGCTATTGAATCCTCCAATTACATTTACCTACTAGTGATCCTCATGAAGTGTAGGACATTGATCAGTTGGGTGTCCTGCATGTGCACATATCCTACATGGTCTTGCTTGCTGAAGTTTTTGAGCTTGTTGAGCTTGACCTATGACAAGACTTTTCACAGCAAAGGTTAGTTCAGAAATTTGAGTAGTGAGAACAGATGTACTTATCTCATTGACTCCTCTTTGTAGTTGCTTTTCATCTCCATATTGTCTAGATGCTGCTGCAAGTGTTGAAATCAACTATTTGATTGCTTGAGGTGTTCTATCTTCAATTGAACCTCCACATGCTACATCAATGAATTTCCTTTCGGATGGTAGCAAACCTCCATAGAAGAATTCTATGAGTGATTTATCTAAAATGTCATGTTGAGGACAGTTTGTACATAATCTCTTAAATCTTTCCCAATAATCATACAAATCTGCAGTATCTTTTTGCTTAATACCACTAATCTCTCTTCTTATGCCTATGGCTTTAGAAGTTAGGAAATATTTATTCAGAAAAGCTCTTACCATACTGATAAAGCATAATTTAGACCATTATCATGATGATATTGATGTTAATTTACACTTTTTCTGCCTAATTTTGTGATTTGATCTTATTCTGCAGAAAATGGTGTAAAGAGACAATTTGGTGAAAATGCCCCTAAAACTGCCTAAAATGGAGCAAAGGAGAGCAAGCATGCCAAGTGCAACTTGAAAAGAGCCAAATAAGGAAAGTAATTTGAAATTCAAATTTTAAATCCTTAAGAGAATTCAAAATTAAAATTCAAGGTTCAGCTCATTAAGGAAAGTGCTAAATAAGAAAAATGCCAAATAAGGAAAGTGCAGTCTGCAGAGCAGTTTGAAATTCAAAATCTTCAAGAATCCTTTTCCTTATTGAAGAAGCCAAATATTTAGAAGATGCACATTCAAATTTGAAATTCAAATTCAGCTTGTCAAAGAAGCCAAAGAAGTCACACATGCCACCTCAAGTCTTGCACATTCAAAATTCAAAATTCAAAAGAGAGGTTCCACCTCATTAATGCAAGATATGGGCTGCATGGGCAGCATATGGGCAGTAACTTAACAACTTGGGCAGCAAGTAAGGACCTAGGGCAACACTTTCAACTATAAAAAGAAACATAAGGAGCCTCCCCATGCTTTTTCTACTCTCCCTTGGACACACATACGGGATTGCAAGTGGTACCATCTCTTCTTATTCCTTTCTTTATTTTATTGTTTTGTTTCAGCCATGAGTGGCTGAAACCTTTTATTCTCGTTGAAGATTAGGTGATACTTTGGTTGTTTTATGGATTGTGAGATCTGAACATAAGTTTTTTATCTTTTGGTTATTCAATATTTGTGCAATTTCATGCTTGATTCCATTGCTTATTATTATGATCAATTTGGCCACTTGATTCTTGATTGCAAGGTAATATATTGTTAGTTTGAATAATTTTGAGTCCGTAATTGCTTAGATTGTTCAAACACAAGATCACTTGGTGTAAAAACTAAGGAAGTTGCATAATCTAGCAATATCACCATGCGTTTTGGTAGCTAGGATTAGATCTCTCTATTTCTTAATGCAATTGACAGTTGTTTTGATGCCTAAGGCCCAAGGACGTTCCTTGGCAACTTGTTGATTAGTGATTAATAAGAGGACGTTCCCTAATTGGTTTATGATTAAGGAGAGACATGGTGGTGAGAAGCGTCTTCCATCTCCATAACTAATCTATTGAATCTATCAAGGGAAACTAAGTGTCAATGATCAATCCCAACAACTGAAGTGGATCCAATTCTTCAACTAGATCTTTCTCATTATTGAAATCTCTTATTTTTATTATTCGCTTTCTTTTATTGCTTTCAGGTTTAGATCAATTCAATCAATCTCAAAACCCCCCTTTTTACTTTACTTGCACTTTATTTTTATTTTGCTTTCAGTTAATTCTCTTGGTCTTGATAAGGAAGATAGATAAGTTTTCAATTCCCTGTGGATTCGATCCTTTCACCGCTATCTGCAGTAGTAGTATTGTTGATAACTGAAAAGGTTATTTTTGACTGGTTTTGACAACCGATTGTCACATACCATTCCAAGAAGTGATTGATCCTGGTGGTAGGTAAAATAACCAATCTTTGGCATAATCATCAAGTGAGAATGGGAATGCTCTCAGCTTTACATGCTCTTCAGTTATACCTTGCGGCCTCATGGATGAATATACAATGTGAAATTCTTTCAAGTGCTTATGTGGATTTTCATTCTCCAAACCTCTAAATTTAGGTAGTAGATATATCAAACCTGTTTTGAGCTCAGAAGGAACTATCAGAGGCGGATAGGTGATGCAGAGAGGTGCTTGGTCACCTATAGGGGCTGCCAACTCTCTTAGTGTTCTTTCTCTTGGCATTGGTGCCCTCATTGCTAGATTTTCTGGTATTAATTCATCATGGACAGCAGATTCAGCATGGGTAGCAGGTTGTGCATTGACTTCAGCCATCTCTACGGCTGTTTGGTGAAGTTCAGAAGGTTTTGAATTAGTTCCTGTGATTGCTGGCTCTTCTGTGGCAGATTCGGTGGTGGCTTGCTCCCAAAGTTGGGTTGCTTGCTTCCCTAATCGCCTGATTGTACGCTTAATTTCTGGATCGTAAGGCAGAGTTTTCTTGTGTCCAGATCTAGTCATGAAAGAAAAATAAATTAGTTAAATCAACTCCCCGGCAACGGCGCCAATTTTTTACTATGCGGTTGCCGAAGCCGGTCAAAAATAACCTTTTTGGTTATTAACAATTTTACAACTGCAAATAGTGGCAAAAGGATCGAATCCACAGGGAATTGATACTTACCTATTTTCCTTATCAAGACCAAGTATATAAACTGAAAGTAAAATAAAAAGGGGGTTTTGAGATTAATTGAATTAAACTAATACTGAAAGCAATAATGTAAAGCAAATAATTGAAGTAAAGAAATTCAATAATGAAAAAAGCTCTAGTTGAAAAATTGGATCCACTTCAGTTGTTGGGATTGATCATTGATACTTAGATTTCTTTATTTGATTCAATAAATTAGTTATGGAGATGGAAGACGCTTCTCACCACCATATCCCTCCTTAAGCATAAATTAATTAGGGAACGTCCTCTAACTAATCACTAATCAACAAGTTGTCAAGGAACGTCCTTGGGCCCTTGGCATCTAACAACTGTCAATTGCATTAAGAAATAGAGAGACCTAATTCTAGCTACCCAAACGCATGGTGATATTGCTATATCATGCAATTTTCTTAGTTTTTACACCAAGAGTTACTTGTGTTTGAATAATTCAAGCAATTATGGACTTAAAACTATCCAAACTAATAAATTATTACCTTGCAATCAAGAATCAGTTGGCTCTATTGATCTAAACCACAAAGCAACAATGGAATTAAGCATGAAATTGCATAAATATTGAAAAATAAAAGATAAACACTGTATGTTCAGATCTCCCAATCCATAAAACAACTAAAGTTTCACGTAATCTTCAACTAGAAAAAGGGGTTTCAGCCACTCATGGCTGAAACAAAACGAAAAAATAAAAAGAAAGAGATGAAGAAGAGATGTGACCAATCGGCCTTGGAGAGGAAGGAGAGGTGCGGCTTGACCTTGTGTCCGAATGTGTGAGAGGCGTGCGGCTTGGAGTGAAAATGCTTTTATATGTGCAAGTGTTGCCCTAGATGAGGTGGAGCCTTCTTTTAAATTTTGAATTTTGAATCTTGATTACTTGGGAGGCAAGTATGTCTTCTTGAGATTTGGCTTCCTAAACAAGCTAAATTTTGAATTTTGAATTCTGAATGTGCATCCTCTTGATATTTGGCTTCCTCAATAAGGAAAAGACTTCTTGAAGATTTGAAATTTGAATTTCAAATTACTCTGCTGAATGTACTTTACTTACTTATCACTTTCCTTATTTAGTACTTTCCTCATTTAGCACTTTCCTTATTTATCTTCATTTCAGTTGCAACTTGACTTGGGCGAACAACTTGTTCTCCTTAATCCCTTTTTAGGCAGTTTTAAGGGTATCTTCACCAAAATGCCTCTTTACACGATTTTCTGCAAAATGAGATCAAAACCACAGAGTTAGGCAGAAAAAATGTAAATTAACATTAATAACAACATGATAAAATGGTCTAAATTTGGCTCTATCAGTATCTATGGTTCTTCTACTTTTATACTATAAGAGATAGAGGTAAACATGATATTTTTCTGATAATCCAACAGTGATATAGCCATCTACTTGTTTCATTACGTCGCCAGCCATTAGATGAAAATTTTGTGATCATAGACGTGATGGAGATATGCTAGGATATGCTTGATAATGGTAACTTTGTATTAAGACTCGTCTTATTGATAGAAGGGCGAGTCTTCTGTCAATGATCTGGGTGTTTAAAGTGTCCGGATCTTATTTTCCTCTTGCTGATATGTATTTTCTATGTGTACGATTCTTGCTACGTGTCTTTACTTAATAGCAATAGTTTACGCCTTATTTTGAACGGATGTTATGTAGTATCAGTTATAATAATTTACTATAACAATAAATGCTGAATTTAATTGGCTATATTTAATATAATAACTATATTATTAATATATTATATATAAAAATAAAAATTAAATATATATAAAAAATAATTAATTAATACGTTCAATGAGTATAAATAAAGTGCAATGCACATTAACAAGCAACTAATAGATATAATTAAATATATAGATTCCACGTGATGCATAAGTTTTTATTTAAGTAATTTATAGTAAAATTAGGTTTTTTTTTTTAATTATAACTGTAATATTTGATTAATTATGAGCAAAAAGTTATTATATAAGCCTGGAATAGCAACTTATCTCGAAGAGTTGGTGCTTGCACCCAAGCAATGGTAATAAAACATATTAATAATTTTATTTAAAGTAGAAGCTTAATAAAGATTAATTTTAGACCTCCATGCATGTAAGCCATGGATACCTTAATGTTATTGTGGGCGTTGGTGATTAATTTTGGATAATATAATACAACTAGTTAAATGCATTATCTCAACTTGATGAAATATGATATTCTAAGAAAAAGTAATAATCTCAATGATTAATCGTTGATTTATTTTCCAAAGAAAACAAGTTACATGCCACTTGATAAGAAATGTTAGTTATATTACCATGTGAGATTATATGTTTCCCTTCAATTAAATTTCAAAATTAGATAAAATATGCAATTAATTTTGAAAATTTGAATTCCTACACAAAAATTTAAAGGGTTAAATTAAATCTAAATATAAATGTTGGTATTTTGTACACTTAGCCTTTAGTTTTTAATCTTTAATCAACCGTAAAATATATTCTTCCTCTGAAGCAACTTTGGAAGCTGCTTGTCCCACAAAAGAATTTCTGCTTTGCCGTAGGGACGAGGAGACCTATTCTATGGCGCCTCCAAACCGAAAGGCTAAAGTGCCTTGCGACCGAAGGTGCCTCACAAACCTAAACAAACTTCACAAAGAAAAGGAATATCTAAGTTGTAAGAAATAGTGTGGAGGAAGCAACTATTAGCTACAAACATTATATAAAGCTTTCGTTTCCACCTGGAAACTATATGATCATCAGACTCTTAACCAATGGCTCATCTCAATCATGTCTATGAAGATTTTGAACCCACAACCGAATGGGCAAAAGATGCTGCATTTGACACCCTCCTCGTCTATCTACCAGGTCTCAATTCAACCTTTATTTTCCATTTTTCAGTAATGATAAATGCATATGATTAGAGAATCTATATGAAGGATGTTTGATAGGGTAAGGTTATATAGGCAACTTGAGTTCATATAAGAATAAGTTTGACAACTATATATCAGATTAAGTATTCATAGATTTATTACATGCACTTGTTTTTTTATAAGTTATTATATACACTTATTAATTCTCCGCAAATCTTAATATAAATACTAAATTCAATGGTTATTAACCTCGTCCTCACGAGATGAAATTTATGTTAGATGCACCCTGCTTCATATTCGTTCTGCATACAGGTTTTAAGAAGGAGCAGCTCAGGGTTCAAGTAACATCAGGTCGTAATCTGAGGATTTTTGGAGAACGCCCTCTGGTTGAGAATAAGTGGAGTCGTTTCAGGAAGGAACTTCTCACACCATCTAATTATTACACTAATAAAATCACTGCAAAATTTGAAGGTGGTATACTTAAGGTCAAGCACCCCAAGATTATCCAACAGGCACATGAAAATGCTTCATCTGCAGAAACTTCTGATCTTCAAAAGAGTGAACGTGATGAGGCAGCTCACCAAGTTCCTCCCAAGACCAAGATTGATCAAGAAACAATAAGAAACAACATTAGTGAGAATGGTGCTTCTCAGAAGATACCTGATGAGGAGAAGGAACTCAAAGACTCCAGCGGGATGAATTGTTCTCCAGAAAATGATGTAAACAATTTTCCAGGAAAGACTTTGGACAACAAAAAGAATGAAACAGGCAAAATGCCAAGCACAAGTTGCTTGGAAACAGAATTGAAGAAGCCAAATAAATTAGCAAAATTGGTTGTGGCAGGTGGTTTTTTAGTTTTGGCGATTGGGCTTTATGTTAAAAATGTTGTCACTTCTGAAGAATAAGAGAACTATAGAACAATGTGTTCTAATGTTCTAAACACAATCAATCATTTCCCAAGCACAAAGTAAATTCTTCATGGGTTATAATTAAAGCAGGACAGTGTGATCTTTTATTTGGATTAAAATGTAAATAATGCAATGCAGTCAACTGGATTCAAAATAATGAACAGCTTAGCTGAACAATTGATTGAACATTAATTCCTCTTACTTGGATTTATATTTATTTATTTTTCTTGATATAGTCAATTGTAAGTGAACTACTGTACTATCTTTGAATTTATTTGGTATGATCACATCCAAATAAATATATTATTTAATTTTTTTGGTAATAATAATATTATATTTAAATAATAATGATTACTTCTAAATGCTTTTATCAATGAAAATTTCATTGCTATCAATTTTCTTAAATCTAATAAAAAATGATAATTATAACATGAAGTAGACAAATAAACGTATGCCTTCTAATAATTTGTCACTTCGAAAATTAAAGAGCACTGTAATATTTTTTTCTCAAAAGCACAAAACCTTAAGCTTTCTATGTTTTGCAAAAGGGTGACTGCATAATAAAGAGCCAATGTTTACATGCACTGCATTTTATTTAAATGTATCTTTTTTAGATTATTGTCATAACCTTTTTCATGCAGGTGTAATTTTATTCAAATTTTAAAAGCAACATCTTTAATATAATATTTAAAATTTAATTTTTTTGTAAATATAACATGCCACATAAAAAAATCTACGTATAAAATTTGAATTTCATATATTAATTAAAAATTTTAGCTAAAACTATATCCAAATAAAAAGGTTGAAACAATAAATTATAAAAATTCATTTATGTAAGACTGATACTCGAATTTTTTAAAAGAATTCAAAACTTCTGAACAAAAATAAGAGAGATCAAACGACCTATAAATAGCCTGACATATGATCAAACTTGTAACGAGGTATGATGACTTGTTGACGGGGTGATTTGCCGAAGGACAGACCTACCTGAAGAAAGGGTCAACTTGCCTGATGGAAGCAGGGTTAAGCAAGGCAGGCCTGGTGAAAGAAGGGTTAGAGTGCCCGGAATGCTTGTAGGGCTGGGGGAGCCCAGATACTCTTCAAGGAAGACCAGGTATCTAGAAGAGCTTGGATACTTGGAAGCTTATATGACAAGAAGGGAAGCCCGGAGGCTCAAAAATTCATTAAGGCTTGAGAACTCAGAAGACCGGAAGGCTGGAGAGCGAGAGTAGCCCAGAAGCCTGAGGACTCGCCAGGATAAGAGTAGTCCGCATGCGAAAGTTTAGAATGCTCAGAAGGTTAGAATGCACGGATTCTTCAAAGTGCCGAAAGATCTGACGTGCTAATTCTTTAAAATGGTCGGAACATCTGAGATGATTAAAAGGAATGACGGCGTTTAATTTTTCGCCTTCATTTAGAAAAACTGAGGGGTTTTTCAGTCTTTTACATTGCGGCCAAGGTCGTTGAATCTGCAATTTAAGGAGCAGACATCCCTCTATTTTGAGTGTGAAAATGTGAAAAAGTGAAAAAGGTGTGCAAAGTGAAAAGCGCTGTGATTATTATTTTTCTCTGCCATTGTTGATTTGTAATCGAGCTTGTGCTCGTGTGGTTGTTCCCTCTCTGTAACTCTTTGTGAATAAATTATTTTCTCTTTTGAGGCATAGGACGATCCACAAATATCAATCCGAACACGTGAATCTCTCCATGTTTTTCTTTTATTTCTTTACTTTCTTGTTTTCTGTTACGTCGCTCACTGGAGATCGGAGTTACGGTATCAGAGTAACTACAAGTGGTATCAGAGCAAGGTTTGTGAGCAGGGAGGTTCATCGCCAGTCACTTTTCTTGAAGCCTATTTGAGAAAGGAGTGGCATCGACGATATAGAAACTTGATGGGAGAGGAGATTTCATACTTTGGAAGGAAAAAATTGAGATAAGTCTCGAGATTATAAGGCTGCAAGATGCTCTTAATGATGATCTAGAAATATGGAATCTTGAGGAAGAGAATGAATCAAAGAAACCAAGAACTCTAGTCCATAAAAGAATTATTCCTTTAACTCCTAAAGTCTTAAAAACTTCTAGGGCTGCTTCAATCATTACCTCGGATCAAGAAGCAAGATCGAAAGAGAAAGAGATTGAGGAGCCGGTTAAATGGTCAAGAAGAGAAAGGAGTAAAAAGGTCAGGAACTTGATGGTTCTGTGTCTCTCGGATCAAATTCTCATAAAAGTGATCCATGAGAAGGCTGTTTTTAGAATTTGGGGACTTTTGGAGAAACTCTACCTAGAACAATCTTTACCTAACAGAATGTACCTGATGCAAAGGGTTTCAAGCTTCAAGATGGATAAGGGCAAGACCATTGAGGATAACTTTGGACTTTTTCAGAAGATGTTGTCCGATTTGCAGAATCTGTAGGTTAAGGTGGAGGAAGAATTCTAAGCAGTGTGCCTATTGAATTCTTTGCCTCCCTCTTATAAACAGTTGAGAGAGGTTTTGAAGTATTCAAGAACCAGTATCACGGTTGAAGAGGTGAATACTGCAGCAAGGTCCAAAGAAGCATAACTCAATGCTCGGAAGGGTACAAGAAATCAGGGTGAAGGTCTGGTAGTATGGGGAAGATCTGAGCACAGAGACAACAAGAACAAGGGCAAGAGCAAATCGAGGGCAAGATCAAAGTCCAAGAGCAAAGCCGAATGTTGGTATTATGGCAAGAAAGGCCATCTCAAGAAGGATTGCTACTCGAGGAAAAACAATCAAAAGGCTTTTCAAAATGAGAAGGGTGAAGCGGTAATTACAAACAACAATATGCAAGATTCTGAAGTTTTGACAGCAAAAATTTCAGAGGTATTATCCACCACTGAGTCAGACATTAAAGAATATTGGATATTAGATTCAGGCTGCACATTCCACATGACCTCGAGAAAGGAATGGTTTGCCACATTTGAAGAAAAAGAAGGAGGCAGAGTCAAGATGGGAAACGAGACAACCTGCAATGCCAAATGAGTTAGAACAATACGGATTATAATGCACGATGCACAATTGTGATGTTAACTCAAGTGAGGTATATCCCTAAACTCAAAAGAAGTCTTATTTCTGTTGATGCACTTGAATTTCAGGATTGCTGGTATAAGGCTCAGAAGTGCATAATGGAGATTGTCAAAGGCTGCAGAGTTATTATAAAAGGAGAGCTGATAGAAGGTTTGTATATTTTCCAAGTCAAAATGGTTTATGGTGAAGCAAATCCATTTGAGGCTACTCAGGATCAAACCTGCATTTGGCATAGCAGGGTTGGACACATGAGTCAGAAAGGAATGGAGACTTTGGTCAAAAATGGTCTGCTTTAAGGTACCAATCTATTATCTCTAAATTTCTGAGAAAATTGTGTCTTTGGTTAGGTTGTCCTTTGAGACCGAAAAGCATACAACAAAGGAATTCTTGACTACATTCACTCAGACCTATGAGGATTACTAAATATTCCTTTCTCTCTATCAAAGTGTTAGTATTTTATTTTCTTTATTGATGATTACTCGAGAAAGGTCTGGATTCACTTCCTAAAATCAAAGGATGAAGCCTTTGAGAAGTTTGTGGAATGGAGATGTTTCGTGGAGAATCAGACAGGAAAGAAGATCAAGATGTTAACGACAGACAATGGTCTTGAATTTTGTAATCAAAAGTTTGATTCAATTTGCAGGAAGTAGGGAATTCGGAGGCACAAACATGTGCTTATACAACATAGCAGAATGGTGTTGTAAAAAGAATGAATAGGACGATAATGGAAAAGGTTAGAAGCTTGCTCAATGAGTCAAGTCTGTCACAAAATTTCTAGGCTGAAGCTTGATGAGTTGTAAAATTCACAATTTTTTCCTCATTTAATTCCTTGATTTTATTGTAATTTTGATATAAATATTTAATTTTAATTTGAATTTAATTTTGGACAGGTTTGTGAGCAGAAGTTGAGAAAAGGAAGAAAAAAGGATGAATTAAAGGATTTTTTATACTGAGAGGCTACAACCTTGACCAAACTTGTAACCCGAGGCGATGGGGAGATAAGATAGATTTTGCCACTTAAGCAAGGATAACATCAGTTTCAAGTGGAGTCAAATTGAATCAAACTCAATCATATGAGGATAAAGATCATATTAGGATAGAGATAAGATTAGGATAGAGATAAGATAGGGATAATAGATTTTATTTTAAATTTTATCTTTTTGTGCCTATATAAAGGCTCCTAGCATTCAACCTGGAGAATCATATTCTACCTCTCACTCTCATTTGTTCTCTTGCTGCCCTCCACCTTCTTCTCCATCTTCTTTTCTTCTTCTTCTCCTTTTGCTTAATTTTTATAATTTTATTATGGCCATCTATTTTCAATTGAAGGTGAATTTAAATTGAGATTTGTTTAAGTTGTGAGGTTATGCACTTAATTCTCTTCATCTTATTTCTATTTTTTGTCAATTTCTGATTTCGAGGAACACCACCTCCATCGTTGTTTTCTTAAGAATTCAAGAGGCTTATTGAATCTCTTGGAAAATAACTTATCGCTAATTAATCTGATTAAATCCATAATTGTTTAATTGGGTTAATAACAAGTAGTAATTAACATATTAGTTTATGTTAAGAAATTGACAGATTTGATTTAAATAAAACGTGTGTTTTTATTAATCAAGTTTGGGTTCTTCTCTCTTAAAGCAATTGACTAATTAAATCTACACGCGTGTTGGGATTGTTAATTGACTAGGAATTAATTTAAGCGCGAAGCAGATTAATATATTTATAAGGAAAAATTGGTGGGATTCGCGTGTTTGACCACTATAACCAAATAATAGATAATAAAATGAATTATTTTTTTTAATCAATGATCAACTGCAGAACACCTCAATTTGATCACCTTCAGCTAAAAGTTTTAATTAATTATTTGTTTCTCAATTTTTAATTACATTATTTATTTTTTCTTTTAAGTTTATTTTTATTGGCTTGCCCAAGGCAAAACTCCTCTCATCAAAAAATTCTCTTCTTCTTACTTTTTGAATTAAACTGTTCTTCTATTCCAAATTGGTCATCTAAATTAAACAAGATTAAGGTCTTTGTGAGATCGATACTCACTTACCCTGTCTACAAGTTCTTGTCAATTGAGAAAAGGGAAGTAAATTTTAAATTGACAGATTCGACACCCGTCAAAGCTGCATCTACGTGTATATACTTGATTAATAAGTTCCCATCTACTGCTATAGAGTTAAATGTTTCAGAACAAATGTGGTTAGGGAATAAGCATTCCTATTCACTCTTGAGAATATTTGGTTGTGTAGCTTACATCCATACAGATCAGGGTATACTATTATCTAGAGCAAGAAAAGAGATATTCATTAAATATCCTCAAGGAATCAAAGGTTACACGATCTGGTTGTTGGAGGAGAAGAAGTGTGTCATTAGTAGAGATGTCATACTCAATGAAGAATAAGTGTTCAAGGACATGCAGGAGGAGAAGGAGGAAGAAGTTACAGGGCAAATCTCAGGTAAGAAGACTGTTACTATTCATGTTCCTACAGTGCAGAACAATAATAGTAAAGGGACTAAAGATCAAGGTGAAGTTCCTCAAAGAACAATTGAGAATTCATTAGGATCTAAAGAGAATGACATATCTTTAGACAATAAATCCGAGACTACTGAAGATGCAGAATCAGGACAAGAACTAGAGGAAGAGGTGGATTACGAGCAAGAAGATCTTAGTGATTATATGCTTGCAAGTGATAGAGATAGAACAGAGATTAAACCCCCTTCAAGATATAATGAGGCTAAGACTGTGGTTTTTGCCTTCATATTTGTAAAAGAAATCGAAATCGAAGAACTAAAATCATATCAAGAAGCCAAGCGATCTAAAGACTACAAAAAGTGAAAAGAAGCAATGAAGGAGAAAATCAAGTCATTGAAGCAGAATAACACTTGGATTCTCACCAAGAAACCTGAAAAGAAGAAGATTATTGGGCGTATATGGGTTTTGAAGAGAAAGTCGGACATTCTAGGTGTGGAACAACCCAGATTCAAAGCAAGACTAGTTGCTAAGGGTTTCTCGTAAGCAGAAAGAATAGATTATAATGAAATGGTTTCTCCTGTGGTGAAACATGTTTCAATCCGAGTTCTATTATCATTAGTGGTATATCAAAATCTAGAATTGGAATAAATGGATGTGAAAACTGCATTTTTACATAGAACTTTGGAAGAGAAGATTTTCATGAAAGAACCAGAGGGTTTTAAGGAAAAAGGGAAAGAAGATTGGATTTATTAGCTTTTGAGGTTTTTTATGCTATAAAATAGTCGCCTAGACAATGGACCCCGAGATTTGATTCTTTTATGTAGGACAATGCATTTTAGAGAAGCAATTTTGATTCCTGTGTCTATTTTAGAAAGCTTGAAGACTAATCTCTAATATATCTAATGATATATGTAGATGACATGTTGATAGCAGCAAAGGAACAATCAGAGGTCAAGAGATTAAAGGAAATGCTGGGAGAAAAATTTGATATGAAGGGTTTGGAGTCTGTAAAGAAAATTATGGGAATGAACATTCAAAGAGATAGAATTGAAAACTGATTAACTCTATCTCAAGAGGATTACGTGCAGAAGGTTTTAACAACATCTGGAATGGACCAAGTAAAGGCTATGAATACTCCATTGGGGGTTCACTTCAAACTAAGTTCGAGCAAGGATTCGAAAGAGTTTGATGAGTCATTCAAAGGAATGATCCATATTTAAGTGCTTTGGTAGCATCATGTATGCTATGATCGAAATAAGGCCAGATTTGGCTTATCCAATCAGAGTTATCAGCAGGTTCATGAGCAAACTAGAAAGAGATCACTGAAATGCTGTGAAATGGGTACTTAGGTATATTAGAGGAACTCATAAGCTGAAACTCAATTATGTCAGGAAATAAGGTTTGAAGGCCAGAGGTTTTTGTGGTTTTGATTATGCAGATAATTTGGATAAAAGGAGGTCGGTGTCAAGGTATGTATTCACTATTGATGGATATGTTATAAGCTGGAAGTTCAGGTTGCAGAATGTCGTAGCTCTTTCAACTAGAAAAGTCGAGTATATGGCATTAACAGAAGCCATTAAAGAAGAAATTTGGTTAAAAGGTCTAATGGAGGAGCTTGGATTCAAACAAGAGAAAGTGGAGGTGTTTTGTGATTCTCAAAATGTCATCAGTTTGTCAAAGAACAATGTGCATCATGAAAGAACCAAGCACATAGATATCAAATTGCACTTCATCAGAGATTTGATATCTAAAGGCATTGTTAAGGTTTTGAAGATCCACAAAGAAGAAAACTCTATTGATGCACTCACCAAGACTTTACAAGTTAACAAGTTCAAAAGGACACTGTACTTGTTGAGGCTGACTGAAGAATAAAGAGGGTCAAGTCGAAGAAGTAATGAGGATTCACATAAGTTGAAGTTCAAGCAAGGTGGAGAATTGTAGGACTGATATTTGAATTCTTTAAAAGAGCTTAAAAATTCTGGATAAAAATAAGAGAGATAGAGATCAGACGACCTATAACGAGGTGTGACAACCTATTGATGGGGTGATTTGCTAAAGAGAAGACCTACTTGAAGAAAGGGACAACTTGCCTGATGGAAGTAGGGTTAACCAAATTAGGCCTGATGAGAGACGGGCTGGAGTGCCCTGGATGTTTGCAGGGTTAGGGGAGCCTAGATACTCGTCAAGGTAGACCAGGTGTCCAGGAGAGCTTGGATACTCGAAAGCTTGTAAGACAAGAAGGAAAGCCTGGAGGCTCGAAGATTTGCTAAGGCTTGAGAACTCAGAAGCCTAGAAGGCTGGAAGGTGAGAGTAGCCCGGAAGGCTAAAGGGTGAGAGTAGCCCAAAAGCCTTAGGACTCGCTAAGGCAAGGGTAGTTTGGATGCAAAAGTTTAGAATGCTAAGAAGCTCAGAATGCACGGAGTCTTCAAAGTGCGAAAGGTCTGATGCGCTAATTCTTTAAAGTGAACGGAACATCTAAGAGGATTAAAAGGAACGACGTCATTTGATTTTCCACCTTCATTTAAAAGAACAGAGAGATTTTCAATCTTTTATATTGGGGGCCAAGGTCATTGAGTCTGCTATTGAAGGAGCAGACGTCCCTCTATTTTAAGTGTGAAAAAATGAAAAATGTCAAAGTAAAAAGTACTGTGATTGTTGTTTTTCTTTGCCATTGTGAATTTATAATTGAGTTTGTGCTCGTGTGTCGTTGTTCACTCTTTGTAACTCTTCGTGAATAAAAAATTCTCTCTTCTGAGACATAGGACAATCCATAAAGATCGATCTGAAGTTTTAAATCTCTCAATATTTTTTCTTTCTTCTCTATTTTTTTTTCTTTACTTTCTTATTTTCTATTATGTCGCTCATCAAAAATTAGAGTTACGATATCAAAGTAACTACAATTTACATTTGAAATAAATAAATACATAAACTTCGGACTTGATCTTTTCAGAAAAATAATGTGAATGAGAAGTATAATTTTAAGTGAACTTGTATTTTTCAGAAAATGATTTTTAAAGTTTCAATTTGACGGTAGAAAATAAATTATTGAAATAGATGTAATATTCTAAAACTTCAAGACCTAATATATAATATCCTAATTTACTTATCATAATCTAACTTACTGTAATTGAAAGAAAGAAATAAACAAAAAAAAGCAATAAATAAAAAGAAAAATAAATTCAAACAAGAAAAGAAAATAAATTGAAAGGAATATTTACAAACAAGAGAAGAAATAAAATTAAATATGAAAATAAGTAAATTAGTTGGGAAAAGAAATATTTTAATTAAGGAAAGAAATTAATTTTATGTGGAAAGAACAAATAAATTGAAGAAAGAAATTAGTAATAAGATAGAAATACATAAATTATAAATTTACCATTATTCATTTCTATTTTTCTATAATAAAATATTATATATAGATATACATTTAATAAAATATTACAATTATAAATTTATTCACTACTCAAAACAAAACAAAATCTAAATAATGTTATAAATATAAGTTTATCCATTCACCTGTACTTAATAAATTTATTACTATTAAGTCTTGATAATCATATTGAATCATCGGCCTTCTTATTTACAACTTATTTAGAATATTCATTAATAAATTTTAATACAAGACGAGCGTAAGACTAATTGATATTCTCCCCAATGAAATTCAAAATTTCATTTAGATTAGAATTAGACAATACGGTCCTTAAAAAAATACATCTTTTTTTATTTTAAAAAAATTATTTCTAAAATAGTTTTATCATTCACATCAATAATAAACTAAATTAGATGATTTATCTCATTTGAAATGTCTATAGAATCTATTTCAGAGATGATCGACTAATTATCTCATTTACTTGAGCTCTTTGCTCTGTAAAGTACTCGTATGGGGCCATAAACGACTTATATCCTGTTAGAATCTAATATTATATTTTTATACACATACAAATAAAAAGTAACAGTCTAAAATAAAAAATAATAACCACATCATCAATAAAAAATTATTGGACATTTTTCCAAAAAAAAATATTTAATAATAATTTTAAAAATTATTAAAAATAATTATATAAAGAATACCAATTTTAATATTAATTTTTTAAAATGTTACTATCAAAAAAAAATTATAAATTTTGGACCAGTAATTTATTCTGTTATTTTTTTAAATTATTTTTTTAATTAAAAAAAAAGTATAGGCTGTCCAAACCTGCGACTCAGCCTGTGCCCGCTGCCCAGTGCAGCACACGTGGGCCTGCGTGGCCCTGTGCCGCGTGATCCAAGCTTAGTAGTTTGGACCAGTCTCTCACACGCTCTAATTTGTTTTTCAAATCTTATCAGCATGAAATTTTAATGTTCTGAGACTTTTTATGATGTTTTATTTTATTAAAAACTAACAAATTCTAGAGTTTGAGTTTATATAAGTGATTAAAATAACATATTCTACAAACATTCTAAAATTAGAAAAAAAATTATATTAAAAATATTCTCAGTTTTAATCAATTATATCTCAATCAATATAAATAAAAGAACTCATATAATATATCGTTGGAAAACTTATTTCAATAGCTTTTTAATGATACTAATTTTATATTTTTTTAAAAATGTATAGAGTAGAATATAAATAATTCAAAATGTCTATCTAAGATATTCTTAAATAAAAAAATATAAATAAATAAATAAGCATTTGCATTTAGAAACTAATAACGATAAAACTATGGCATACAAGGAATCATGCTCTGATATTAATATTGGAAAATTCATAATTTTTTCAGGATTGAAATAAAATAAACAACATACCAAAATTCACTTTGTATCATATAACCCATGCATAATAACATATTTACTATGAATCATGCATATAATTCACAGTGTAAGGGTTACCTGGAATTGTAGTATATTCTACAAAAACCTAGGTACCTAGTTATCCTTAGATTGCAACTTGATAACACCACAAGAAATTCTTGATAAGTTAACTAAGTATAGAGTGAGAAAATCCATATTAGAATGACACAAGGTTGAACATTGATAAGTTGCTAAATAATGAAAAAGAATCAAAGTTTTAAGAATAAATTCTCATTATAGAGAGAAATATCAATTTTTTCATTCTATTCTCAATAGTTTATGGTTATCACTTTAAGAGTGTTTTTATAGTCTTAAAACTCTAATTCTAGTATAGAAAGGTGTAATTATAATATAAGAAAAGTATCTAGTCAAATAATCAAACGTAGATTACATTAAAGATACTTTTCTTAAATTGTTTTGGAAAAATCTTCTTCCTAATTGGGTTGCATGAATTTAACTTCTAAATTAGATCACATTAATTAAAAATAAGTCCAATAAAATACTAAAATATCAAAATAACAAAATTGGCTTAAGTGCAATTCGGTCATACACGATTTGAAGTTGTATTGTGCGTCCACATGTATTGAAGAGATTGTGACTTATTTTCTCGTTAACCCATACTTTCCAAATATAGTTCTTATATCATAAACCTTGAATTCAGTAATAGTCATGATTTGGGGCTTTGAGAATTAAATATTTGATTACTATGACAGCTCTAGTGCATTTAAACTTGTTAAAAATTATTGCGCCGCTTATGGACGCATCAACTCTTCCCTTCTTGAAAAGATTCCTCCTCAAATCAACAACCATAATGATATGAAAAAGATTGACATATATGGGATCATCTCCATACAGGTTGTCTTGTGCAAGAATATCAAAGGCAATTGGAATCTCAATTACTTGGATTTTTTTAATAGAATAATAATATGAATCATAGCCAATATCAAAATTTAGCTCAATTTCAAGGTCTTGAAAATCATCTTTATATTGATTCTACTTTTCAATAACTATAGTGGCAACTTGGATTTCTTAGAATTGATCTACCAAAGTACTTTCTATCACATCTTTTTTGCTTTCTTCCATATGACCATATTTAGATTCAAAATCACATTCTTCATTATTTTCAAATCGATCTACATCATTATTGGTAGTTCGTTCATTCTCTTTCTAGATGGTTTTCTCCATGATTTTCATGGAATCTTTGAGTTCAATATGAAATTTCTCGAATGAAACAATGAACTTTAACATCTCTTCTCTTTTTTTTATCAGAAATATAATTGATTTTTTTCTTCTTTCTTTTCTTTTTTGCAAATTGAAACTATGAAATAAATTAAAATAATGGAACAATGAGATAAAAATAAAATTAAATAAAAATATAAACCAAAATAAAACTTATGAAATAAATAAACAGACAGATAAATAGAAATTTATCTATCACTGTGCTCTAATACCAATTGATGCGGAACCCAGAATCAACCCGTGATCAAGAATCTCGAACACATATTTGACAATGAATGAGATTTAGATAATTTCCAGAGGTTGTTCTACCACACCTCTAATAAATAATTGTGATTAGAAATATAGATAATCAAGTGATTCCAGCTTGAGAACGCCATAATAATTTCGTAATAAGTTAACTAAGTATAGAGTGAGGAAATCCATATTAGAACACCACAAGATGAAAGTTTCATAAGTTGCTAAACAATGAAAATGAACCAAAATTTTAAGAATAAATTCTCATTATGGAGAGAAATATAAATTTCTTCTTTCTATTCTCAATAATTCCTGGTTGCCTCTTTAAGGGTGTTTTATAGTCTCAAAACCCTAATTCTAGTGTAGAAAGGTATATTTATAATATAGAAAGGGTGTAAAAAGGTGTATTTATAATATAGAAAGAGTATTTAGTTAAATAATCAAACCTAGATTACATTAAAGATATTTTTCCTAAATTGTCTTGGAGAAATCTTCTTCCTAATAGAGTTGCACAAATTTGGCTTTAAACTAAGCCAAATTAATTAGAAACAAGTGCAATAAAATACTAAAATCTAAAATAGCAAAATTGGCCTGAGTGCAATTCGGCCATATATACATTACGTGATCTGAAATTGCATTGCACATCCATATATATTAAAGAGGTTGTGGTTTATTTTCTCGTTATCCCATGCTTTCTTAATATATTTTTCATCTAATAAGTCTTGAATTAAGTGATGGTAACTTGACTTTTCATGATTTGAGACTTTTCAGATTGAATATTTGATTAATATGACAGCTCCAGTGCATTTAAACTTGTTGAAAGTTATTATCCCCCTTATGCATGCATCACAAGTCTATATTAATTATAACATCCAAGCCACAAATTTCATTATTTGTCATAAGATACAAATGAAAGAAGACAACAAATGAGAAATACAAATGCAACTATAAATTAAACAACAAACTTCAATACCTTCATTTGCTCTCAACTTTAAAGACATAATTAGGATCCTTGAATTTACACCACTTTGGAAGTATATTGACCTCAAGCCAAGTCTATGTAGTATATATAAAGCACGAGGTCTAACATATGCATACTTACTTTGTTTTGAGTTAGAATCTAGTATAGTTTTTGTTGTTGTTATTGGCTTTGTCATTATCCTAATAAGAGTAAAAACATATTTATAATATTATCATCACATATAACTGCAAAATGAAAATCAATTAAAAATGAGTATTACAAATTCAATACTTATACTAATAAGATGCAATTTTAGACCTTTAATATTTTCTTTTTCATGCTCATCCACTATAACTCCTTTCTCTCTATCATAAACATCCCACCACTTATAACGAAACAATACAACTCATCTTTCTTCAAGATATTGAAATTCAAGAATCTCAATTAAGACCCCATAGAAATCAATGTTTTGAACATCTATTCCATTGTCACCAACAGCTAGCACTCAGCTATTTTGAGTCTTTAAGCCTTTTTCATGATCTTCTATGTGAAATCTATATCCATTACAAATATATCCTTTAAAGCGTGTAACAAATTGAGAAGGACCATGGGCCAAAGAAAGCAAATCTGCTATTTTTTTGTTATTATTATTCTTGTGCAATATTGCCACCTATGTCAAAGGTCATATTTTAGAAGTTAGGTAATATTCATCAATAATAAATATTCACAAAATTCTAAATTTATTCTCGCACTTGTTCTAACTTTGAACCAATTAATAAAATGTGTATCCCATGCTTTATCAGAGACACATTGTGTAGTACTTGCTTCAATTCACGAATAATCTCCATAAAAAAAATAATTTCCAAAAAGAGAAAGATGAAAGGTAAAGAAATGATTGAATGTTATTACTCAATAAAAGGTTGAACTTCATCATAATTTTTTAGCACATAAATATGAGCTTACTCCAACTTATGCACATCAAGGTCATGCACTTTGCTTGCTCCTAAAGGGCGTCCATGATGGGAGAAAATTTGCATCCCTCCAATAAGATCACATCAAACACCATCATAGTTACGATCTACACAATTAAACTTTGTATCCACATTGTGCAAGAACCTTGAACAAAGGGACATGCATTCATTTGCAATGTAGCCCTCAACAATTGAACTCTCAGGATGAGCGAAGTTACGAAAGAAATATTTTGAGACATACATTGTCCTCTGTACAAAATACTTCCATCAATATTAAACAGGCCCACCAATCTTCGCCTTATTGGCTAAATGAACAAACAAATGAATCATGACATAAAAAAAAATGAAGACAAAAAGATCTTCTCTAACTTGCAAATTGTGATAGGAATTTGAGATTCAATTTATTCTAATTGTTTCATCCTTAAAACCTTAGCACCAAACACATTGAAAAACAAAGATAATTCAAAAAGTGGTCCATAAACTAGTTTGGGAAGAAGATCACTTGTTGCAAGAGCAAGAAATTATTTCAAAAGGACATGAATTGGCAAAATTTATGCTTTTCTTCACGAGAAAATGTGTAAGATGCCATAGGCAATTTATACTTATTCCCTTCCTTGATTGGATGAAATTATGGTCTTATTTTCATTTCTTGTTAAGATCCAATCTAGATTTGAATTTATCGTTGTTCTTTCCTTTCAAGCTCATGATTATCCCAATTATATTATCACATATATTTTTGTCAATATGCATAATATCCAAATTATGTCTTAGTAACAAAGTCTTCCAATATGGAAGTTCAAAAATATATAATCTTTTTGCTCCAATTGTCTCCTTGATTTGCATGTGAAATTTTATCCTTCTTATAAGAAGTTTTTATTAGTATTATCCCATTTGGGTCTTGTACTTGTTTAAGGATTTTAATACCAGAAAAAGGCTTTAATGGTAACCGATGATCTTTGTACCATCAAATGACTCCTTATGATTCCTCCATTTATTAGTAGTTAGAAGATAATATTGATGTTCCATATAACACTGCTTGCAACCATTAACTAATCTCAATGAAGTAGTTTCTTTCTTACAACAAGGACAAGCCAGTTTTTCTTTGGTACTCTATCCAGATAAATTCTCATATGGTGGGAAATCATTAATGGTTTATAATAAGGTAGCGTGTAAAGGAAAATTTTGTCTTGTTGATGCATCAAATATCTCAACCCTAACTTCACACAACTCTTTTGGTTCTTCAATCAAAGGTTAAAGATAGACATCAATTGCATCATCAGGGCTTTCAGAATCATGAATAAGCATCGACAAAATAAAATTTGATTGCTTCATGCACATCTAAGGTGAAATATTATATGGAATGAGAATCACCGGCCATATGCTATATGGTGTCTTCGAATTTGTAAATGGTTGAAAATCGTCACTAGCAAGACCAAGTCTAACATTTCGAAGGTCTGAGGTAAATGATTCATGAAGCTTATTAAAAGACTTTCAAGCCATTAGATTGGCTAGATGTTGCATCAAACCATCAACTCTTTTATCATGATGCCATCTTATTAAAAAAAAAAGTTTTGGTAGATATGAGCAACCTTTGAAGCCTACTTTAATGGAAAATAATGCAATATTTTCATTGGTATTTTCTTTGCATTTGGCCTTAAACCTTACTTCCCCGTTATACTTCTCATACTTCCAGAATAATATGCAGTCATTTGTACAAGTATTAATCTTTTCATAAGAAAGCCAAGATATCGAATTATCTTTTTTGCCTCATACTATGAATTAGACAAAGTGGATTCTTTAGGAAGTAGGTCTTCTTTAAGCATCTTCAGTAACATATTAAATGACTCATTACTCCATCGATCAAGACTTTTGATATGAAGTAATTTTATCAATGTTGATAACTTTGAACTCTTAGAACCTTCATATAATGGTTGTTAAGAATCTCTCAATAACCTATAAAATTACTTTGCCTCAACATTTGGTTTCTCTTGAAGAATGTTATTATTACCACCAAACTCATTAATATCAGGATAGAAATCTTTTATAATTTCTTCTATCTCATTCTTACTCCCATCTCCCGCTTCACTATCATACTACTTTAGCGTTCGATCTCATCTAACTTTTCCATATGGTGATACCAAAAAATATAATTCTTCATTATCCCATAAATTTTTAAATGTGTCTCAACAACTTCACGAGTTCCTGAATATGTATTTCCAGATTTCACACATGGACACCTAATTTCATATTTCTCTTTTGCTCTATTAAAAGCAAATTTCACAAATCTCTTAACATCTATTTGATATGCATCATTAAGCCTATCAACAACAAAATCCATTCAATCTTTATTGGGTTCCATATTAAAATATGTTGATGATTACAATCTTAAGACTATCTATTAGTAAACAATAACCACATAAAAGTTAAATGTAGAAGGATAAATTTGTAATAAATAATTTCAAAACCTCAAATCAGTTCGTCGAGCCTTTGCAAGAAGAGTGTTTTAGAGACATTGCCCATCACATTTTTCTTTTTATGGATTCATAAAAGTTATTTTATCTTTTTTCTATTAAAAAAATAATCAGCTCACTTTTATTTTATTTTCTTCTATTTTCTTAATAATTTGGAGCTAGGCCAAAACTAAATATTTTCTCGGGAGTTCTTACTCAATATGGATGGGATACTTTCAATAATAGTAAAGGAAATTATGTTCACCTCTAAAAATATATAATTTTACGATTAATTTTGATGCTCTTTGTTAAAATATTGTCGCTAAAAGTCCAATTTTATTGAAAACAGTGAAATAGCGACAAAAAATTTGGTCACTAATTGAATAAAATTGGTCACTATTTAAAAACAGCAACTAATTAGTGACCAAATAAAAAGTAGGTGTTTGGCCAGTCGCTAAAAAAATAGCGACCAATTCACTTTTGTAGCTAAATCAGCGACCAAAATTTAGTCACTCATCAAGTGTCCTACAGTTTTAACATAATAAATTATGGTCGCTTATTTAGTCGCAAATTGATCGTTGATAAATGGTCACTAATTTGTCACACATAGGTCATTAAATTGGTCACTATTTGATTGCTAATTTTTCTTTTAGAAACTTTTACGAATGCTATATGGTCGTCAGATGGTCACAATTTAACACCAAATTGATAGTTAAATCAAAGCATATATTTATTATTTAGGTCGCTTTTTGTAGTTTCATTGCTAATTGATCACTACACCGAAGCTAATTTATCCCTATTTTTTTACCTAATATATTCATAACTTGTAAAAAGAATAAATATTTCTATCCATAGTTCTACAATTTAAAATAGCGAAACACCAATATAGTCTAATACTGAAAGTATAAAAACCGAAAATATATAATAGATTCAAAGAGTGTGAAAAATATCAAGTATTTAAAAAGAAAAATAGTTAAACGCAGTTTAATAAGAAATTCATAATATGAATAAAATAAGGTCATTCTTGATCCAATCCAGTTGAAAGGTCTGACAACGCTAAACTCAAGGCCATTCTTTGTGCCCTCAGCTTAATCGGTTCCTATAACCAAAATAACACATTTCTAAAATTTCAAATGGGGTTTAGCAACACAAGGCTATTAAAGCATTTGCTAAGAGAAAAAAAAAAATATTAGCCAATGTAATATAACAACATGCTTACCCCAATAAGTACCTTCTTGGCATATCTTTTTGAGCTGCAATAACAATATTCCTATTAGTAGAAAACTTATATTGCATATGTTCATCCATTATTACACATCAAATAAAATAATTATAAAATTTATCAATAAATTAATATAATAAAAAAACACCTAATCCTCATAGTTATTCGCTACTATGAATGTTTCATAGCTATATTAATTAGCAAAAGTCTAATAAAAATGTCCCCAATGCCTCATATATCAAGAAAAGTTTAACAAAAAAAAAAATTTAAAAAGAAGTTAATTATTTTTGGATGATGCAGTGGAGCAATCACTCAAAACTGCAACAACCTTCAAAAGAGAGAAAATACAAAAGTAAATATGTACACTGCATTTTAATTAGGGAAAGGATTCTAAGTGAACCTCTAAATGCTGTGATATATATATATATAGGATCAGCTTTGCATATGTATGCAATTGGTCGTGAAGGTAAGTTTTTCCTCATCATAAATTTCCACACAAACTGACCTTGATGTTTTATTCTTCAAGTGGTCATTGGTATGGAGTGTCTATTAGGTATGACATTGCAAGTGCACAAGCTTACTAACTGCTATCCCAACCCTTTCTCTTATATCTAAAGTTTTAGTGGTTGATCCCTTTTCAATTTTCCAATCAAAACAGTAAACTAAAGATATCTAAAGTCTCTAATACTTCTTTTTTTTAACATGTAGCACATAACAAATTAGTTATCCTATTAAGCAAAGGAGAAGATAGCTAATGAATCCACTTCTTCAAGTTCACGTGAGATGTGATTAATAGGTCAAATCTATGTATGAGTCACTTCTTTTAGTTCCTCACCATTAGTTATGATTCACAAATCTTACTGTTTTTTATGAGGAAAATAAGTTTAGAAAAACAAAATTGGAAGAAAAAAAAAATTGAAATAAAAAGAAAATTATAAATGCAAGATAAAAAGCTTTCATGAATGTACTTAGTGGGGTTTGTGAGGACTACAAAAAAGTGTAGTTATGTACTTCTGCTACCATTAGAAGTGCATTTTGCAGTAGATAATGCACAGCTACGGTAAAAGTGCCCGCTGGAGAACTTCATAATGCACTTCTACTGCAGAAGTACATTCTTCTCATATCCCTCAATTAGAAGTCCCTCATCTGATTAAGTGCAGAACAAAATTCAAATCTACTGAAAAAAAAATAAAAAGAATTTCAAACTACCATAAGTTTTATAAATTAAAACTAAAAGTTAGTACCTATTATGATCTTATAGAGAAAAAAAGTGTCTATTTGATATTTATTATTTAAAATCTTTTAAATTCAATAGGTTTTATTGGTAATTTAAATTATGATTAGATAGTATTTGATATGTAATTGCAAATTAAACGAGATAATAACTAATATAATAAAATAATTATTTTTAAATCTCAAATAAAGAAAGTCATGGCATTGCATATTGTTAATTATTAATCCACCCTACCTGTAAAAAATTGCCATCTCAGTGAAACAATAAAAATTTTTGTCCTTACTCTTTAATGTAGTTTGCTTTGAGGTTCAATGAAAGCTGAAAGGCTCTAGAGAACTTTATCCCTTAACATGCCATCATCAACTAGCAAATGGGTCCTTAATAATCATGTATTTTGTCTAAGGATGGAAATTAAAAGTCCTCTCGATCACAGGAAGTAGTAGATTGAAATTACCTACTTTTTTTTTTTTCCTTGAAAGCTGATTGAGACCATAATATCTCTTGTTGTATTCCAAGTATTAAATATCTAATATTTAGATCTCTTTTTTAGATTTGATACACTAACATAACAGATATGCAGTTTCAGCAGGATAATAACATGCTAGTCTGCTAATTAAATATTAAAAACTACTAAATATTAGTGATATATCGTAACTTACCTACTCTTTTGTTTTACAGGAAAGCTTATTAAAATAATATCTCTTGCTATGTCCCAAGTACTGAATCTATATGATCAAGGATCTCTATTTTGAATTTGATACACTCACTTTCACCAGGAGAATAACAGGTTGGTCAACTAATTAAATGTTAAGAACTACTGAATATTATAGTGATATATCAGAACTAAAGTGGACATAAGCGAGTAGAAGTGTTAGTATTCTATTAAAGAGGAATACATCGTTGAAACAGTATAACTAATTAAATACATGTCTCCTTCTGTTGCTTTCTTAAAATCTCTGTAACTAGTTAACTAATTGAATATTAGAGATATACCATCGTAGAACTTAAAATAAGATGCAAATAAGCTACTCTGTTCATTGAACAAAATAAATAAATAAAAATAAATAAAAGATTTTGCATCAATAATCTCCATAATAGTCTCAATACAATAAATAATAGCTAAAAGGAAACTAATAAGGTCTGAATATCAATCAGTAGAAGAGATGAATGCATACCTTAGTAGGAATAAAACACTGGAATTAGCATGAACAAAAATCACTTGGACCAGCAAGTTTCAACAACTCATTACAAAAATCACTAGCAAAACTGGAAAAAAAAAAATTAAATGCGATTGTCTCTGATCTAAGGTGACTAATTTTTCATCAAAATCGAACTGAAATTATAGATTTTTTAAAATATTTAATTATCAATAAATTAGTCGTAAAAGTATCGCCGATTAATAGTAAAATTAGTCATTAAATATAATTCAATACTTTCTCAATATATATATATATATAGCTAAATTTTAGTCACTAATTATTTTTAAATAAATAATTTATTTTATTTAGATTGGTAGCAAATGATTGCTGATTGATTGCTAATCGATGAATAAATGATTTTGATCGTTAAAATTAATTGCTATTTTATAATTTTTTTTATAGTGTTTCTTTTAATGCAACTATAGCTTTTGTGCTATTAATAATGAAATGTGAGGCAAAAGAAAAACATTTAATAAGAGTTCATTGATATATAAAAAAATTGTAATAATATTCTACAGATTTACAATTTTTTAAATACAAAATTAATTACTATGTATTACTGTTAGAATATTATAATCTTTTAGCTAAAATTAATTTTTAATTTTCAATTTTAAAAAATATATAAATTTTAATATTTTAAAACGCTATAATTTTAGATATTTCAAATTAATGGACTCTTTATTTGTCAATTAAGTAATTGTGTGATACAACAAATTAAAAATTAAATAATTAAAATAAATTGTCAATATATAACTATAAAGCATCCTGATAAATTATTAACTTAATATATATAAATATAAATATAAATCAACAATACATATGATAATATAATTATCAATTAAAAATTAATATTTTGTAATGATAATAATACATCACGTGTAAAACTCAATATAAATCATCCATCCATTTGAAATCAAGTATTTAATAAAAATTCAATTTAAATAATTTATTTTTATAATAAATCTCTTATTTGAAATGAAATAATTTAATTCTTTTTAAATTAAAAATATTTATTTAAAAAAGTAAAATTTTATATGATTTTATAAGTATTCACTTTAATTCTTTTCTTTACGAAATAAAGTATTTCGTTTTCTTTTCTTTACAAAATAAAGTATGTCAAAACGAAAAGTAAATGTAAAAACTAAATTACATATATATCTAATAAGTATAAACAACTCACCATGTAGTTAAAAAAAAGTTATACAAAAAAGTAAGAAGAGAAGAGACACTATAAAAAATGGATTTACAAATGGAAATCCGTTTATAAATAAAAATCTCTCCGTAATTATTTTTACAAACGAATTAAATCTATTTTTATAAAAAAAAATTTATAATTTTATTATAAATAAATTCTCAAATAGATTTTCTGTCTGTATCATAAATAAATTTGTGAATTTATTTGTACTTTTTTTATAATTATAACTAGTAATTTATAAATGGATTTTGTGTTCCAAATGGAAATTTCATTTATAGTCTATTTATAATATATCCATTTGTAATTTATCTGTTTGTAAAATATTTGTAATTTGTTTGTATTACAAGCATTCTCTCCGTTTGTGAGTCCATTTGTGATTATTGCATTATAAACAGACTTACTTTTAAAATTTATTTGCAATTTTCTTGTTTCTATATATGGTATTATCAATCAATTTATAATTTACTAAACCACTTGCTAAATACACAACCATATAAGTGATTTTACAATTCAAATACACATTTAAGAAGGTATGTTAGAACAAGAAAAAGTCAAATACAAATAAGTTACCATTTTTCATTCAATTCTTTTCACTATCTATACATACTTACAATCACGCCACTCTAATTTTGGCTATACAAGCTCACCTTCTTATTAGACCATTTTATACATGAAAGAAATTATATATTCAAAATAGAATCTTGGATCTGACACGAACTTCCATAAGACAAAAACATGGAAATCCGAATGGATTTTCTCCATTGAAGCAGGTAAATCTAGCCTAGCAGATACATCCCCAATCCTTTGCAGGACTTCAAAGGGTCCGATGTACCGTGGAGCTAGCTTACCTTTCTTCCCGAACCGAATTATCCCTTTCATAGGAGACACCTTGAGCAATACCAAATCCCCCTCCTGAAACTCTACTTGCCTTCTGCGGATATCTGCATAACTCTTCTGTCTGCTCACAGCAGTCTTGATCATTTCTTTGATAATGGGCACCACCCTGCTGGTGGTCTCTACTAACTCTGGGCCTACCAATGCCCTTTCTCCAACTTCTTCCCAGCAAACAGGAGATCTGCACTTCCTTCCATATAAAGCTTCATATGGAGCCATCCCTATGCTAGCATGATAGTTGTTATTGTAGGTAAACTCTGCCAAAGGTAGATTCTGCCTCCAAGAACCGCCAAAATCTAGCACACATTCTGAGCATATCTTCTATCGTCTGGATGGTCCTTTCTAATTGTCCGTCCGTCTGATGATGGAAAGCAGTGCTGAAGTCTAATCTGATACCCATAGCGTTCTGCAGACTCTGCCAAAACCTGGAGGTGAACTGGGGTCCTCTATTAGACACTATTGAAACAGGAGCCCCATGCAACCTGACTACTTCATCCACAAACACCTGTGCCTATTTGTCCACAGAATAGCCACTCTTAACAGGGATGAAGTGAGCAGATTTGGTCAGTCTATCCACAATCACCCACATGGAGTCTAATTTGTTGGACATTGCCGGTAACCCCACCACGAAGTCCATAGCAATATTCTCCCATTTTCACTCTGAAACGGTAGTGAGTTAAGCATTCCAGCCGGCTTCGGATGTTCCAGCTGCACCCTCTGACACACTTCGCAGGCGGACACAAACTGTGCCACTTCTCTCTTCATAGCTGGCCACCAATAAACTCTCTTCAGATCCTGGTACATTTTGGTGGCTCCAGGGTGAACACTATACTTGGCATTATGAGCTTCCCTCATAATGTCTCCCTTCAGACCTACGTCATCTGGTACACACAATCTATTCCCATAGCGGAGGATCCCCTTACTGTCAAATCTAAACTCAGCATTCTTGCATGACTGAACAGTCCTGGCAATTTTCACTAACTCTGGGTCCTCATGCTGCTTCTGAGTCACCTGCTCCAGAAACACAGGTGTCACTCTCATCTGGGCTATCAGAGCACCTGTACCAGACAACTCTAACTGTAGACCTTCATTAATGAGCTTGTGAAACTCCTTCACTACCGGTCTCCTTTCTGCTGTGATATGGGATAGACTGCCAAGTGATTTCCGGCTTAAGGCGTCTGCCACAACATCCGCCTTACCCGAATGGTACTGAATCTTGCAATCATAGTCACTAAGCAGTTTTACCCATCACCTCTGCCTCAGATTCAACTCTCTCTGACTCAGGATGTGCTACAAACTTTTATGATCATTAAAGATCTCACATTTTATCCCATAGAGGTAATGCCTCCCCATCTTAGGTGCAAAGATCACTGCTGCCATCTCTAGGTCATGCGTAGGATAATTCAACTCATGTTTCTTCAGTTGTCTAGAAGCATAAGCAATTACCCTTTCATTCTGCATCAACACACAACCCAGTCCTACACGGGACGCATCACAATACACTGTGAAGTCTTCATTACCGGTAGGCAGAGCTAACACCGGTGCCGACGTCAACCTTTTCTTCAGCTCTTCGAAGTTCTTTTCACACTGGTCAGTCCACACAAACCTCTGATTCTTCTTAGTCAGTCTGGTCATAGGAGCTGCAATCTTGGAGAAGTCCTAAACGAACCTCCTGTAGTAACCTGCCAAACCCAAAAAAGCTCTTGATCTCTGTCACTGTAGTGGGTTTAGGCCAGTTAGCTACAGCTTCCACCTTCTTGGGGTCCACTTCAATTCCATTTTCTGACACAACATGCCCCAAGAATGAAATGCTCCTCAACCAAAACTCACACTTGGAGAACTTGGCATACAAGCCGTGGTCCCTCACGGTCTGCAAGACTAACCTCAGATGATGGGCATGCTCCTCTGCATTCCTGGAATACACTAAGATATCATCTATGAAGATAATAACAAAGTGATCCAGATACTGACTAAAAACTCTGTTCATGAGGTCCATGAATGCTGCAGGGGCATTGGTTAACCCGAACGGCATTACAAGAAACTCATAGTGCCCATATCTAGTTCTGAACGCCGTCTTCGGCACATCCTCTTCTCTTATTCTCAGCTGGTGGTACCCGGATCTCAGATCTATCTTGGAGAAACAACCCGCTCCTATTAGCTGGTCGAATAGATCGTCGATCCTAGGTAACGAGTACTTATTCTTGGTAGTGACTTTGTTCAACTGCCTGTAGTCGATACAAAGTCTGAGGGATCCATCCTTCTTTCTCACAAAAAGCACTGGAGCACCCCAAGGTGAGGTACTTGGTCGGATGAAACCCTTGTCTACCAGCTCTTGCAACTGCTCCTTCAACTACAACTCTGTAGGTGCCATCCTGTAGAGAAGAATAGAGATGAACCTGATGCGTGGCATCTCTTCTATTGCCAAACCCTATCTCTCTAGCAGGTGGTAAACCTGACAGCTCGTCTGGGAAGACATCTAAGAACTCTATGTAACAACAGACACTGGGGCTGGTTCCCCGACCTGACTGCTAAACTCTCAACAAGAGCTCGAACCCTCCGACACCCCTCCTACGCACCTTACGAGCCTGACAGGCTAACATCAAACCTCTAGGCATCCTTACCCTGTCCCCTCTGCAGACTACCTTTGACCCATCCTGTCCTCTGAACCTGACTACCTTGTCTCTACAGCCCAAGGTAGCACCACTAGTAGAAAAAACCAATCCATCCCTAGAATGACGTCCAGACAGTCAAGTCTAGGACCTCAAGGTCGGGTGGAAGGCATCTACTCTCAACTGACACTAAACTGGATCGGCAGACTGACTCTGCCACAGATGGATCACACTTGGGTCCACTGACCCATAGAGGACACTCTAGCCTAGAAGCTATCAACCCAACCCCTCTATGGCTCACGGAGCAATTAAGGAAAGAGAAACACCAGGGTTCACAAAAGCATACACATCAGAACATTCAAAAGCGAGCATACCTGGCACCACTGTGTTCGATGTGTTTGCCTCCTGCTGAGCTTGGGTGAAGATCTGAGCTGGAGCTGATGGACCTTCTCTGCGGAAACCTGCAGAAGAAGAGGCTGACCCTCTCCCTCTGCCTCGACCACTGCCCTGAGACATGGCTGGAGCTACTGGCTGAGCCGCTCTACCTGAAGTTGCCCGCTGGGACTGTGCCAACCAGGGCGCAGTAGGACACTCACGTACCATGTGCCCTGCCTGACCGCATCTAAAACATAGATTAGTCCCAATCAGACAAACTCCCTTGTGCGGTCTTCCACACCTCAAGCATCTTGAACTGCCTGAGCCAGAGCTGGAGCCACTACCAAAACCCAGAATAGCCTTCAACCTCTTCCAGAACTTACTCTTCTTCGATCTTCTGAGGCCTCTGTCCCCCTTCTTAGGGGTTTTCCCCCACTTTACTCCTCTTGAGGCGGCTGTACTCAGAGTGGAGGGATCAATCCCTCCTGAACCCGAGATTCTGGAATCCTGGGTCTGAGCATTTTCTTGAGACTCTCCCATGCCTTCCTCAAACAGGTTAACCTCCAGACTGACATCTCTTCTCTGAACATTCATCTCTACTTCTCTTGCATCAGCTGACATTCTCCTTAGATCCATTCCTTATCTGTTTACATCAAAAGACCTTCCAGGGTCCCTTGATGTTCCCCATCTGCCGACTCTACACGACTGCACTCTTGGCAGAGCAGGGGGAAAGGTGTCCATACCTTCCCTCTCCAACGGAACTCCAGTCGATTCCACAGATCGACGAGTGCCTCGCATCCTAGCTCCTCTGAAGAACAACACACAAGCATACAAATATTAGCATCATACGGTTCATGTGAAAACACATGAACCTGCATTACATACATAGCATATCATTAATACACATGCATAAAATGATGGCATTTCACATCATTAATCAAGACAGGACTCGACATCCTATCCTAGTGGACATGATTTTACCTATTGTGCTTGCCCTTCTATGACATCTATGAGCTCGACACACTCTAGGTCCGACCATATGAACCTAGGGCTCTGATTACCAATCTATAATGATCCGGAAACCGGACAGCTATCGGCGCTAAGATCCAGATCGGCTTAAGGTCGCCGGGAACCGTAGCAAGCCTACTATGTATCCTGAACAGCTGGTATAATCCCTTACATGATCAAACATAAACATAAAAACTTTAAAATCTGATGTATATACCGAGCCTGACCTGCTGTAAACATAAAAGAACCCCATACTAGAGCCCTCAATAAATACTCTAGCTAGGTCAACATAACATACATCAAGCTTGGATCACATCCGATGAACCAATACCTAACCTGTGCATGCATCGAAACCATGAACATAAGACCTCCACTAGAGTCCTCATCAAATACTCTAGTGTGGTAAACATCACATGCCATAAGTGTGGTTCACACACAACTCAACATTAAACCATTACATACATGATGCACTAGAAGGGACAAACCAAGCCTTAGGGCCAAGCACAACACTAATCCATAAACATAACTCTGCTTTACGTTACATTCCATTACATTATCTTGCAATACATTATATCAATTTACAATACATGTCCACTCTATAACACTAATCTATTATATAATCATGACATTTACCCTTGACGTCTTCCTGGACTACCTCTGACTTGCAAATCTGGGGATTAGGGGAAAGGGGTGAGCTAAAAAGCCCAGTGAGCAGAACTAAAAACGGTTAAGTAAAACATGCCATCATGAAATGCATCACATCACAGCAAATCACATCAAGGATGGACTTGTCACCTATAGCCCTCTACAAATCTAATCGTGCCAGAACGTAGAATGGGTCCTGGTCTTTCACTTAAACACAACATTCCAATATGCCAGGGACATAGAATGGGTCTTCCTGGACTTTCTCTTATGTAGTGCCAGGGATGTAGAATGGGTCTTCCTGGACTTCCATACCGTATCATATCATATCATGTCATCTCATCTCATATTGAAGGCTAAGGATCATCCAATATCCATCCACATCATCATCATATTATGCAATGCAACATATTCATGAATTCTAATGCAAACAACCTATAATAACATGGCATTCGTGATGCATGATCATGCTAAAAGTTTCATTAATTTAAAAGCATAGTTCTGTTCTACTCACCTCTAGCAGACGCTGGACTGACTCTGCAACAACTAACTCTGCTGGCCTCCTCAGTCCCTCGGGTCCGAACCTACACAGGTGGACTCGAATGAGGTGCCAAACACACCCTAAACAACTCATAAACAATTCCCCAAAAACTCCCTAAAACATCCTCAAAACATACATAGAAAACACCCAAGAAAGGGCTGGACAAGGCACTTTCGGTGGCACTTTTGGCGGCCGAAGGTCCCTTCCAAAGCCGAAAGCCATGCAGGTTCGGGGGCACTTTCGGCGGCCGAAGTCTCTCTCCAGGTCCGAAAGTCAGGCACTTTTGGCGGCACCTTCGGCGGTCGAAAGTCTGCTCCAGATCCAAAACTCAACTTTCGGGGGCAAGGTTAGGCGGCCAAACCATGCATCCACAGGCAGGTTCGGCGGCCGAAACTACCTTCGGCGGCCGAACCTGAGTTCATCCAGAACTCAGCCTCTTATGCATACAAACCTCCCAAACCTTCCAAGCACCCAAAACCTTACATGCTCTCTCCCAAACATGCATACACATCCCCACAAGCATATAGGGTATAAACTAACTTAAACCCCAACACAAACATCACATAACATACATTGGGCACAAAACCCACATAAACCCTAACATGCATATCTACCCATACTCAAGCATTAAAACTTCCTTAAACTTACTTAAAACTTTATTAAACATGAAGGAGGGCAAGGATCTACACTTACCTCTTGAAGATCGAGGGTTGGTGCGATCCCTAACTCGGAGATGGGAGAAAACAAACTCCTTGGGTCTCCAAACTCTCAAAACCTTGATCAAAACTTAAAAACTTCAAAACCCAAAAGGAAACTCATAAAAACGTGAAGGATTCGAAGAAAGAACATTAAATCAGCCAAAGGAGGACATGAACACACCTGAGCTCGAGAATGGGGAGAAAACTCGCCCATTTTCGGTTTGAGGGCCTTTTATAGGTGGCCGGTCAACCACCTTCGACGGCCTAAGCTGCTTCTACAACTTCACCACCTTCGGTAGCTTAACGTGCCCCCTAAACTATCCCATATTCGGCGGTCGAACCTGGTTTCTTCCCTCAAAGCTTTCGGAGGCCTAAAGCACTCCCGAAACAGCCCCATGTTCGGCGGCCGAACCTGGGTCCTTCCTGCTTGGCTTTATTCTTTTCAAAACTCATTTCTTTTCCATTTAAAACCATAAAATCAAGTGAAAACATTTTAGAAAACACACTTTACCCCTCTAGAAGACTCTGGCATCCTCAGAATTTCAGATTCCAACGGAGATTCCGCCGGAAAGTAGGGATTCTGATGCCGGAATTTAGCCGGGTATTACATTGAATGAACACTTTTTTTGGCCTAATATGCGAAAATATGTAGAGAAAATTTGTGCTCAATGCTTTGCATGTAAACAAGCTAAATTTAAGTTTTTGCCATATGGGTTGTATACCCCTTTGCCTGTACCTGCTGAACCTTGGACTGATATATCTATGGATTTTGTGATAGGTTTACCTAGGACAAAAAGAGATAGAGATTCAGTGTTTGTTGTTGTACATCGCTTTAGTAAGATGGCACATTTTATTTCATGTCATAAAACTGATGATGCAACGAACATAGCTGATTTGTTTTTCAAGGAAGTAGTCAGTTTGCATGGTATACCTATGACTATTGTTTCTGATAGAGATTCTAAGTTCCTTAGTCATTTCTGGCGTGTTTTGTGGGGGAAATTGGATACTAAACTTTTATTTTCTACTACTTGTCATCCACAAACAGATGGCCAAACTGAAGTTGTTAATAGGACTTTAGGAACTATGCTTCGTGCTATTGTGGGTAGGAACTTGAAAACTTGGGAAGAATGTTTGCCATATGTTGAATTTGCTTATAATCGCGCTATCCATTCTTCTACTGGTTATTCACCTTTTGAAATTGTGTATGGTTTTAATCCATTAACTGTATTAGATTTAATGCCTTTACCTTTGAACGAGCTGTCTAATTTAGATGGAAAAGAGAAGGCTGAAATGGTTAAATCAATACACATGAAAGCGCGTGAGTATATTGAGAAGCGTAACAAAATGTATGAGAAACAGGCCAATAAGGGTCGCAAGAAAGTTGTATTCAGACCAGGTGATTGGGTTTGGATCCATATGTGAAAGGAAAGGTTTCCGACTCAAAGGAAATCAAAACTTGATACACGAGGGGATGGACCATATCAAGTGCTGGCACGGATCAAGGACAATGCATACATAATTAATCTGCCAGGTGAGTTTGGTGTAAGTGCTACCTTTAATGTTTCTGATTTGTCTCCTTTTGATTTTGGTACAGATTCGAGGACGGATCCTTTTCAAGAGGGAGGGGATGATGTAAGCACGACCAACAACACCAAAAATGATGACCTAGCATTGCCTCAAGGACCAATTACAAGGTTGAGATCCAAGAGGATGAAGGAAGCACTTCAAGGATTCATGAAGGAATATGTTGAAGCTTTGCAAGTTCATTTTGATTGACAATCCAAATTTTATATTTATAGTGGGTAGTTATTTAGTAGTTGGTAGTTAACCAGTAGTGGGTAGTTATTTAGTAGTGGGTAGTTATCCAGTAGTGGATAGTGGCATAGATCATGGATCCATGCAAAGTAGTGGGTAGTGGCATAGATCATGGGTCCATGCATAGTAGTGGGAAGTGGCAAAGATCATAGGTCTTTATTTAGGTTATATAAGCATCTCTTTTTCTATATTGTAGAGAGATTATCAATTATTCAATACAATTGCTTTATGCGATTCTTCTTTGAGAGCTTAAGAGAGATCTTGGTTCTTGACATTGCATCACGAATAAGGTTTGATACTAACTTGTATGTTTCTTATTCTTGCTGCTTTTAAAATCAATCGGTTATAAGTGTTCTTAATTGCATGTTAATTAAGGGTGCTTTAGATTGGGGAGTTGTTTTCTGAACTAAGCTCTTTTTACTAGGATATGTGTCGTTTCAGTCTCTAATAGGCTCGGGTTCCGCGTCAATCATTATATCTAAGTTAAAAATTTTGAAACACTCAATCTAAAATTAAAATATTTATTATTAAAATAAGCTATATTGTAACAATGAAATATATATATACTTTCCTTGATAATGCAGTCTTATAAATTATTGTTTTAAATATTATATTTTAATTTGTTAAATTATTTTATTAGTCTTAGTAATACAATTAAACCTATGGAAATATTTATTTAATAATATTTTATTTAATAAAAAGTATTCGATAAGTAATTAATTTATAATTGAGTATTAAATTATTATTTATTAGAAAATATTAATATCATAAATATGAATTGATTTAATTATTTTTTATATTTAAAAGGGGATTTACACATATATAAGAGAGGAGGATGGTCTTAATATGACTGGACGTCAAATTTTAAAATAAATTTTAGATTAAAATCAAATAAAAATCGAGAATTAAAATTTTTTTATTTATGTTGAAAAAATTGAATCCAAATATTGAAATTGTAATGATCCGAAAATCCGGACCGCTACCGGCGCTAGGATCCAGGTCGGCATAAGGCCGCCGGGACCCATAGCAAGCCTAACATTCATCCTGTAAACCTGTTTAATCCCATACATGATCAATACATAGGGTTCTTAAAGAACCGGAGGTGGAGATCTCTGGGAGTCTCACCCATGTTGAGTAGCCAGTGCGGATCATAGACACACAAGTCAGAAAGCGGAGGAACAAGGAAATCCCGATGGTGAAAGTTCTTTGGGGTCGCCAGTATGGAAGAGTGTGCCTGGGAGACCCGGGAGTTTATACTCCAGCAGTACCTATGTCTCTTTTAGGAGAGAAGTTTTTAGGTTTTGCTTGCTTGTTCGCTTGCTTGATTATATATGTATGCTTGATGCTTTGATTTGTGAATGCCTACTTGTTTGAACATTCGGGGACGAATGTTCTTAAAGGGGGGAAGAATGTAATACCCGGCTAGATTCCGGCATCAGAATCCCTACCTTCCGGTGGAATCTTTGTTGGAATCTGGAATTCTGAGGATGCTAGAGTCTTCTAGAGGGGTAAAGTGTGTTTTCTAAAATGTTTTCACTTGATTTTATGGTTTTAAATGGAAAAGAAATGAGTTTTGAAAAGAATAAGGCCAAGGAGGAAGGACCCAGGTTCGGTCGCCGAACCTCAAGTTTGGCCGCCAAATATGGGGCTGTTTCGGGAGTGCTTTAGGCCTCCGAAAGCTTTGAGGGAAGAGACCAGGTTCGGCCGCTGAAGCTCAAGTTCGGCCGCCGAACATGGGATAGTTTAGGGGGCACGTTAGGCTGTCGAAGGTGGTGAAGTTGTGGAAGCAGCTTAGGCCGCCGAAGGTGGTTGACCGGCCACCTATAAAAGGCCCTCAAACCGAAAATGGGCGAGTTTTCTCCCCATTCTCGAGCTCAGGTGTGTTCATGTCCTCCTTTGGCTGATTTCATGTTCTTTCTTCGAATCCTTCATGTTTTTATGAGTTTCCTTTTGGGTTTTGAAGTTTTTAAGCTTTGATCAATGTTTTGAGAGTTTGGAGACCCAAGGAGTTTGTTTTCTCCCATCTCCGAGTTAGGGATCGCACCAACCCTCGATCTTCAAGAGGTAAGTGTAGATCCTTGCCCTCCTTCATGTTTAATAAAGTTTTAAGTAAGTTTAAGGAAGTTTTAATGCTTGAGTATGGGTAGATATGCATGTTAGGGTTTATGTGGATTTTGTGCCCAATGTATGTGTAACGACCCGGAAATCGGACCGCTACCGGCGCTAGGATCCAGATCGGCTTAAGGCCGTCGGGACCCGTAGCAAGCCTAACATACAACCTGTATACCTGTTTAATCCCATACATGATCAACATATACATAAAAATTTTGAACTTTCTCATTCATTTACCAAACTTAACCTGTGCATGTACAACTCATAAGCATAACCATCAACCCCACATTGGAGTCCTCATCAATACTCCAATGGGGGTAACATAACATAATATAAGTTTGGTTTTCATAAATAATGATAAAACATTTTATAGATCATGAACAAAGGGATTAACTAACATACTAGGGTCAAGCACATCTCTAAACCTTGATACTCATCATTACATTACATTACTGTACTATTCATTACATCATTCTCATGTCCACAGCTAACTATTACATAAAACATAACTTTACTCTTGAGGACTTCCTGATCTATCCCGTACCTGCAAACCTGGGGAATTAAGAGAGTGGAGTGAGCTACAAGAGCCCAGTGAGCAGAATAATAAATACATTTAAAACATATGCTATCATGGAATGCATCACATGACAGACAAATCACATCAAGGATGAACTTGTCACCAATAGCCCTCTACATAGCATTCCAATGTGCCAGGGGCGTAGAATGGGCCTCACTGGTCTTTCTCTTACATAGTGCCAGGGGCGTAGAATGGACCTCACTGGTCTTTCATACTGTAACATCACTATCTCATATCATATCATATCATATCATAGTGCGGGCTAAAGGGTCATCCAACATTCATCCACATCAACAACATAATATGCAATGCAACATATTCGTGAATTCTAATGCAAGCATCCTAATATATCTCATGGCATCCACATCAACAATATAATATGTAATGCAACATATTCGTGAATTCTAATGCAAGCATCCTAATATATCTCATGGCATTCATGATGCGTGAATCATGCTAAAACTTTCATTATTTGCTTTGAAACGTAAAGAGTCATTCCACTCACCTCAGGCTAGCTCTGACAAGACACTAAAGCAGCTGCCTCACTGCTGGGGTCCTCGGTTTCTCGGGTCCGAACCTACACAGGTGGACTCAAATGAGGGACTAAACATACATGAACATGACTCTAAGATATTCCCCAAAAACTCCCCTAAAACACCTTAAAACAATCATAGAAATCATGCAAAGGGAGGCTGAACAGGGCACTTTCGGCGGCAGGTTCGCGGCTGAAAGTCCCTCCAGAGTCGAAAGTCATGCACCTTCGGCGGCACTTTCGGTGGCCGAAGGTTCCTTCCAGAGACGAAACTCATGCATGTTTAGCGGCACCTTCGGCGGCCGAAACTCCCTTCCAGAGCCGAAAGTCCACTTTCGGGGGCAGGGTTCGGCAGCCAAAGGCTTGCCCCCACAGGCAGGTTCGGCGGCCGAAAGTCCCTTCGACTGCCGAACCTGAGTTCTTCCAAAGGGCAGAACTTAGCCTCCACAATGCACATTTGCCTCCCAAACCATACAACTCAAAACGAACACTTCCACAACATGCATACACACATACATAAGCTCATATACTCAACATTAACAAAAAACTCAATATTAACCTAAATATGCATTTCTACCCCATAAACTTTCATAAAACTCGTTTAAAACATGAAATGAGCTAAGGATCTACTCTTACCTCTTGGAGATCGAGAGGAGAGACGATCCAACTCGGAGATGGGAGAGATTGAGCTCCTGGGGTCTCCAAGTTACCAACTTCACTCTTTTTGCTCAAATATCTTCAAACCAAGATAAAACTTGTTAAAACTCGAAAGATTGGAGGAAAATCAACAAAACCAACCATGGGAGAGCATGGACTCACCGTTGGCCAAAAATAGGGGAGAAAACTCGCCCATTTCGGCCATGGAGCCCTTTTATAGGGGCTGGCCAGACCACCTTTGGCAGCCTAAAGTGCCTCCAAAACTCATGCAAGTTCGGCGGCCTATCATGGGGTTCGGCGCCGAACCTGAGCCACTTTCGGAAGCCTAACTTGCCCCCCTAAACTTTCCAATGTTCGGCGGCCGAACCTGAAAATGCCTCCATGGTCTTTTTCATTCAAAATTCAGTTTCTTTCTTACTTAAAATCATAAAATACATTAAAATATTTTATAAAAAAACATGATTTTACCCTTCTAGAGGTTTCCGACATCCGAGATTCCACCGGACGGTAGGAATTCCGATATCGGAGTCTAGCCGGGTATTACATTCTTCCCCCCCTTAAGAACATTCATCCCCGAATGTTCACCAAACAACACATGCATAGCATAAAACATGAATATACAACAAAAACACATAATACTAACCTTAGAAGAGATGATGATATTGCTGGAGCATGGACTCCCGTGTCTCCCAGGTACACTCTTCGATGTTGTGGTGATTCCAAAGGACTTTCACCATCGGGATTTCCTTGTTTCTTAGCTTTCTGATCTGGGTGTCTAGGATCCGTACTGCTGTTCAACATAGGTGAGATCTTCTTGGATCTCCACATCAGGTTCGTAAGAACCTTGCCCGGATCTGACACGAACTTTTGTAACATGGAAACATGGAAAACCGGATGGATTCTCTCCATTGAAGCAGGTCAATCCAGCTTATATGATACATTCCCAATCTTTTGCAAGATTTCAAAGGGTCCGATGTACCGTGGAGCTAGCTTACCTTTCTTCCCAAACCGAATCACCCCTTTCATCGGAGACACTTTGAGCAATACCAAATCTCCCTCCTGAAACTCTACTTGTTTTCTGCGGACATCTGCATAGCTCTTTTGCCTGCTTACAGCAGTCTTGATCCTTTCTCTGATTATGGGCACCACCCTGCTGGTGATCTCTACTAGCTCAGGCCCTGCCAAGGCCCTTTCTCCAACTTCTTCCCAACAGACAGGCGATCTGCACTTCCTTCCATACAAAGCTTCATATGGAGCCATCCCTATGCTAGCATGATGGCTGTTATTGTAGGCAAACTGCACCAAAGGTAGATGCTGCCTCCAAGAACCGCCAAAATCTAGCACACACATTCTGAGCATATCTTCTATAGTCTGGATGGAAAGCACCAATGGTCCTCTCTGATTGTCCGTCGGTCTGTGGATGGAAAGCAGTGCTAAAGTCCAACCTGGTACCCATAGCGTCCTGCAGACTCCGCCAAGACCTGAAGGTGAACTGGGGTCCTCTATCAGACACTATTGAAACAGGAGCCCCATGCAACCTGACCACTTCATCAACAAACACCTGCGCCAATTTATCCACAGAATAGCCACTCCTGACAGGGATGAAGTAAGCAGATTTGGTCAGTCTGTCCACAATCACCCATATAGAGTCCAATCTGTGGGACGTTGCCGGTAACCCCACTACGAAGTCCATAGCTATATTCTCCCATTTCCACTCTAGAATAGGTAGCGGGTTAAGCATTCCAGCCGGCTTCTGATGTTCCAGCTTCACCCTCTGACATACTTCGCAGGCTGACACGAACTGTGCCATTTCTCTCTTCATAGCTGGCCACCAATACACAATCTATTTCCATAGCGGAGGATCCCCTTGCTGTCGAATCTGAACTCTTCGTTCTTGCCTGACTGAACAGTCCTGGCAATCTTCACTAACTCTGGGTCCTCGTGCTATTTCTGAGCCACCTGCTCCAGAAACACAGGTGTCACTCTCATCTGGGTTATCAAAGTACCTGTACCAGACAACTCTAGCTGTAGACCTTCATCAACGAGCTTATAAAACTCCCTCACCACCGGTCTCCTCTCTGCTGAAATATGAGATAGACTGCCAAGTGATTTCCGGCTTAGGGCATCTGCCACAACATTCGCCTTACCCGGATGGTACTGAATTTTGCAATCATAGTCACTAAGCAGTTCTACCCATCTTCTCTGCCTCAAGTTCAACTCTCTCTGACTCAAGATGTACTGCAGGCTCTTATGATCTGTGAAGATCTCACATTTAACCCCATAAAGGTAATGCCTCCACATCTTGAGTGCAAAGATTACTGCTGCCATCTCTAGGTCATGGGTAGGGTAATTCAACTCGTGCTTCTTCAACTGCCTAGAAACATAAGCAATTACCCTTTCATTCTGCATTAGTACACAACCCAGCCCCACACGGGACGCATCACAGTACACTGTGAAGTCTTCATCACTAGTTGGCAGAGCTAACACCGGTGCCGACGTCAACCTCTTCTTTAGCTCTTCAAAGCTCTCTTCACACTGGTCAGTCCACACAAACCTCTGGTTCTTCTTAGTCAATTTGGTCATAGGAGCTGCAATCTTAGAGAAGTCCTGAACGAACCTCCTGTAGTAACCTGCCAAACCCAAGAAGCTCTTAATCTCTATCACTGTAGTGGGTCTAGGCCAGTTAGCTACAGCTTCCACTTTCTTGGGGTCCACTTCGATTCCATTTTCTGACACAACATGCCCCAAGAATGAAATGCTCCTCAGCCAGAACTCACAATTGGAGAACTTGGCATACAAGCCATGTTCCCTCAAGGTCTGCAGAACTAACCTCAGATGATGGGCATGCTCCTCTGCATTCCTGGAGTACACTAAGATATCATCTATGAAGACAATAACAAAGTGATCCAGATACTGACTGAAAACTCTGTTCATGAGATCCATGAATGCTGCAGGGGCATTGGTTAACCCGAACGGCATCACAAGGAACTCATAGTGCCCATATCTGGTTCTGAACGCCGTCTTCGGCACATCCTCTTCTCTTATCCTTAGCTGATGGTACCCAGATCTCAGATCTATTTTGGAGAAACAACCTGTTCCTGCTAGCTGGTCGAATAGATCGTCGATCCTTAGCAACAGGTACTTGTTCTTGGTAGTGACTTCGTTCAACTGCCTGTAGTCGATACAAAGTCTAAAGGATCCATCCTTCTTTTTCACAAAGAGAACTGGAGCACCCCAAGGTGAGGTACTCGGTCGGATGAAGTCCTTATCTACCAGCTCTTGTGTAACGACCCGAAAACAAGACCGCTACCGGCGCTAGGATCTAGATCGGCTTAAGGCCGCCGGGACCCGTAGCAAGCCTGACATATAACCTGTGAACCTGTCAAATCCCATACATGATCATACATACTCAAAAACCTGTAAAATTTTTCTTTCCATAAACCAAGCTCAACCTGTATATATACTCATAACATAACGTAACCCCCACACTGGAGCTCTAATCAAATGCTCCAATAGGGTATCATAACATGCATACATTAAGCTTGGTTGAACATAAACATCATAAAAACATTCTATAGATCATGTATCGAAAGGGGATAACCATACACATTGAGTCAAGCATAACCTCTAATCCTCAATATCATTATTACATATCATGACTACATAAGACATTACATTACAATTTCATCATGTCCACAACTTCTAACTATTACATAAAATAAACTTTACTCCTGCTGACCTCCTGGTCTACCCTGTACTTGCAAACCTGGGGGATAAGGGGAGAGGGGTGAGCTACAAGAGCCCAGTGAGCAGAATAATAAAACATTTATATTTAAGGTTCATGCTTTCATGGAATGCATCACATCACAACTAATCATATCAAGGATGAACATGTCACCATTTAGCCCTCTACATATTCCAATCATGCCAGGGGCGTAGTGCAGGCCACACCTGGTCTTTCTCTTATACATAACATAACATACATAACCAATTGTGCCGGGGGCGTAGTGCAGGCCACACCCGGTCTTTCTCTTACATAGTGCCAGGGGCGTAGTGCAGGCCACACCTGGACTTCCATATCATATCATCATGTCATAACATATGAGGGCTAATGGATCATTCAACATTCATCCACATTAACAACATATTATGCAATGCAACATATTCGTGAATTCTAATGCAAACAACCTAATATATCTCATGATGCGTGAATCATGCTAAACTTTCATTTAATTTCTCAATTTAAAACATTAAGTTTAGTTCCACTCACCTCTGGCTGAAGCTCTACTGACTCTGAAGCAGTTATCTCACTGCTGAGGTCCTCGATTCCTTGGGTCCGAACCTACACAGATGGACTCAAATGAGGGACCAAACATACTAGAACATGACTCTAAAAATACTCCTCAAAAACCCCTTAAAACACCTCAAAACATCCATGGAAAGCATGCAAAGGAAGGCTGAACAGGGCACTTTCGGCGGCAGGTTCGACGGCCGAAAGTCCCTCCAGAGCCGAAAGTCAGGTAGGTTCGGCGGCACCTTCGGCAGCCGAAACTCCCAGACAGAGACGAAACTCATGCATGTTCGGCGGCACTTTCGGCGGCCGAAACTGCCCTCCAGAGATGAAAGTCCTCTTTCGGGGGCAAGCTTCGGCAGAGACGAAAGTCCTCTTTCGGGGGCAAGCTTCGGCAGCTGAAGGCTGCCTCCACAAGCGGGTTCGGCGGCCGAAAATTCCTTCGGCGGTCGAACCTGAGTTTCTCCGAAGTGGCAGAAACTCAGCCCCAACATGCACAAACGCCTCCCAAACCTTTCAAACATGCATAAACCTATTCTACAACACTCCCAAACATACACAAACAAGCATACAAGCTCCTAGGGGCTTCAAACCATCAAAAACCCCAACTACAACACATCAAACAACTCACATTGTTCATAAACATGCTTAAACCCATAAACCTAACAATAACCTACACATGCATTTCTACCCCATAGATCAACTTAAAACTTGTTTAAAACATAAAGTGAGCTTAAGATCGGCCCTTACCTCTTGAAGATCGAGAGGAAAATGACCCTAGCTCGGAGATGGGAGAGATTGAGTTTCTTGAACCTCAAAGCTCCAAAACTTGCTTTATACTTGGAAATCTTTAAAACAAGGTGAAAACTAGTGAAAATTGTGAAAGATTTGAAGGAAGGAACTCAAGATCGGTGAGGGACGGCAGAGAGCTCACCTTGGCCGAAAATGGGGAGAAAAGCTCACCCGTTTTCGGCTAAGGGACCCCTTTATAGGTGGCTGGCCAGGCCACATTCGGGAGCCGAACGTGCCTCCGCATGCAGGCCATGTTCGGCGGCTGAACATAAGGTTCGGCGGCCGAACCTGGACTTCCCTCACTTATTCTTTCGGGGGCCTAAAGCACTCCCAAAGTGCATGCATGTTCGGCGGCCGAACTTGAGGTTCGGCGTCCGAACCTGGGTCTTCCTCCAAGGCTATTTTCATGCAAAAACTCATTTTCCTTCTAACTTAAAAACATAAAACTCATTAAAACATTTTATAAAAACATGCTTTTACCCTTCTAGAGGTTTTCGACATCCGAGATCCCACCGGACGGTAGGGATTCCGATACCGGAGTCTAGCCGGGTATTACATTCTCCCCCCCTTAAGAACATTCGTCCCCGAATGTTCCTCAACTAGCACATGCAAAGCATACAACATAACATACATATAAAACACATGAACTCTCCAGGAACTAACCTTAGAAAAGATAAGGGTATTGCTAGAGCATGGACTCCCGTGTCTCCCAGGTGCACTCTTCCATATTGTGGTGGTTCCACAAGACTTTCACCATCGGGATTTCCTTATTTCTCAGCTTCCTGATCTGGGCGTCTATGATCCGTACTGGCTGTTCAACATAAGTGAGATCTTCTTGGATCTCCACATCAGGCTCACTGAGAACCTTGCCCGGATCTGACACAAATTTTCTCAACATTGAAACATGGAAAACCGGATGGATTCTTTCCATTGAAGCAGGTAAATCCAGCTTGTACGACACATTCCCAATCTTTTGCAAGATTTCAAAGGGTCCGATGTATCGTGGGGCTAGTTTACCTTTCTTCCCAAAGCGAACCACTCCTTTTATAGGAGACACCTTGAGCAATACCAGATCCCCCTCCTGAAACTCTACTTGTCTTCTGTGGATATCTGCATAACTCTTATGTCTGCTTGCAGCAGTCTTGATTCTTTCTCTGATTATGGGTACCACCCTGCTGGTGATCTCTACTAGCTCAGGCCCTGCCAAGGCCTTCTCCCTAACTTCCTCCCAGCAAACAGGTGACCTGCACTTTCTTCCATATAAAGCTTTATATGGAGCCATCCCGATGCTAGCATGATGGCTGTTATTGTAGGCAAACTCCACCAAGGGTAGATACTGCCTCCAAGAACCGCCAAAGTCTAGCACACACATTCTGAGCATATCCTCTATTGTCTGGATGGTCCTTTCTGATTGTCCGTCCGTCTGCGGATGGAAAGCAGTGCTAAAATCCAACCTGGTACCCATGGCATTCTGCAGACTCAGCCAAAATCTGGAGGTGAACTGGGGTCCTCTATCAGACACTATTGAAACAGGAACCCCATGCAGCCTGACGATCTCATCAACATACACCTGCGCCAACTTGTCCACAGAATAGCCACTCCTGACAGGGATGAAGTGAGCAGATTTGGTGAGTCTGTCTACAATCACCCATATGGAGTCCAATCTGTTGGACATCACCGGTAACCCCACTACGAAGTCCATAGCTATATTCTCCCATTTCCACTCTGGAATAGGTAGCGGGTTAAGCATTCCAGCCGGCTTCTGATGTTCCAGCTTCACCCTCTGACACACTTTGCAGGCTGACACAAACTGTGCCACTTCTCTCTTCATAGCTGGCCACCAATAAACTTTCTTCAAATCTTGATACATCTTGGTGGCTCCGGGGTGAACGCTGTATCTTGCATTATGAGCCTCTCTCATAATGTCTCCTTTTAGCCCTATGTCGTCTGGTACACACAATTTGCTCCCATAGCGGAGGATCCCCTTGCTATCAAATCTGAACTCACTATCCTTGCCTGACTGAACAGTCTTGGCAATCTTCACTAACTCTGGGTCCTCATGCTGTTTCTGAGCCACCTGCTCCAGAAACACGGGTGCCACTCTCATCTGGGCAACTAAAGCACCTGTACCAGACAACTCCAACTGTAGACCTTCATCAATGAGCTTGTAAAACTCCTTCACCACCGGTCTCCTCTCAGCCGTGATGTGGGATAGACTGCCTAGTGACTTCCGGCTTAGGGTGTCTGCCACAACATTCGCCTTACCCGGATGGTACTGGATCTTGCAATCATAGTCACTCAGCAGCTCTACCCATCTCCTCTGTCTCAAGTTCAGATCTCTTTGACTCAGTATGTACTGCAGGCTCTTATGATCTGTGAAGATCTCACATTTAACCCCATAGAGGTAGTGCCTCCACATCTTGAGTGCAAAGATTACTGCTGCCATCTCCAGGTCATGTGTGGGGTAATTCAACTCATGCTTCTTCAACTGCCTAGAAGCATAAGCAATCACCCTTTGATTCTGCATTAGCACACAACCCAAACCCACTCGGGATGCATCACAGAACACTGTGAAGTCCTCACTGCTAGCTGGCAAAGCTAACATAGGTGCTGACGTTAACCTCTTCTTAAGCTCTTCAAAACTCTCTTCGCACTGGTCAGTCCACACAAACTTCTGATTCTTCCTAGTTAGTTTGGTCAGAGGAGCTGCAATTTTTGAGAAGTCTTGAACAAACCTCCTGTACTAACCTGCCAAACCCAAGAAACTTCTGATCTTTGACACTGATGTGGGTCTAGGCCAGTTAGCCACAGCTTCTACCTTCTTGGGGTCCACCTCTATTCCATTTTCTAACACAACATGCCCCAAGAATGAAATGCTCCTCAGCCAGAACTCACACTTGGAGAACTTGGCATACAAGCCATGCTCCCTCAAGGTCTGTAGAACCAATCTCAGATGATGGGCATGCTCCTCTGCATTCTTGGAATACACCAAGATATCATCTATGAAGACAATAACGAAGTGATCCAGGTACTGGCTAAACACTCTGTTCATGAGATCCATGAATGCTGCAGGGGCGTTGGTTACCCCGAACGGCATTACAAGGAACTCAAAATGCCCATATCTGGTCCTGAAAGCTGTCTTTGGCACATCTTCCCCTCTTATCCTTAACTGATGGTACCCGGACCTCAGATCTATTTTGGAGAAACAACCCGCTCCTGCTAGCTGGTCGAATAGATCATCGATCCTTGGCAAAGGGTACCTATTATTGGTAGTGACTTTGTTCAACTGCCTGTAGTCGATATAAAGTCTGAGGGATCCATCCTTCTTTTTCACAAACAAAACTGGAGCACCCCAGAGTGAGGTACTCGGTCGGATGAAGCCCTTGTCTACTAGCTCCTGTAACTGCTCTTTCAACTCTTTCAATTCTGCTGGTGCCATCCTGTAGGGAGGGATAGAGATCGGTCGGGTTCCAGGCATCAGTTCTATCTCGAACTCTATCTCCCCAGCAGGTGGTAAACTTGGCAGGTCGTCTGGGAACACATCCAAAAACTCTCTGACCACCGGCACCGAGGCGGGCTCTCTAACCTGACTGCTAAGCTCTCTCACATGAGCCAAATACCCCTGACATCTCCTCCTAAGCAACCTACGAGCCTGAAGAGCTAATATCAGACCTCTAGGTGTACCCCTCCTGTCTCCCCTGAAGACGACCTCTGACCCATCCTGACCTCTGAACCTGACTACCTTGTCCCTGCAGTCCAAGGTAGCGCCATGGGTAGATAACCAGTCCATCCCTAGAATGACGTCAAAATCTGTCAAATCTAGAACCACCAGGTCGGCGAACAAGTATCTTCCCTCAACAAACACAGGACTACACTGGCAGACTAACTCTGCCACTGATGGATCACACTTGGGTCCACTGACCCAGAGAGGACACTCTAACCCAGAGATCATCAACCCCAACCTCTCAACGGCTCTCGGTGCAATAAAAGAATGAGACGCACCAGGGTCCATCAAGGCATACACATCTGAACAACCAATGACTAAGTTACCTGCCACCACGGTGTTAGATGCATCTGCCTCCTGCTGTGTCATTGTGAAGATCCGTGCTGGAGCTGATGGACCTTCACCTCTGAAACCCGCTGAAGAAGAGGCTGCCCCTCTCCCTCTGCCTTTGCCACTGGCCTGAGTCGTGGCTGGAGCTGCTGGCTGCGCTACACTACCAGAAGCTGTCTGCTGGGACTGTGCCATTGGGACTGCTCTTGGACATTCTCGAGACATATGCCCCTCCTGACCACATCTGTAACAGGCTGTCGTCCCAAACCGACATACTCCCTTGTGTGGCTTACCACACCTTGCACAAACTGCATTATCCGCATCAGAGCTTGAGCCACCTCCAAATCCCAGACTGGACTTGACTTTGTTCCATAACTTGTTCTTTTTAGACTTCCTAGAGCCTCTGTCCCACTTTTTACTACCTGAAGCTGCTGCACTCAGAGAAGAAGAGCCTGGGGTCTTAGAACCAGAAGGCTGTGCCACTGACTGCTTGACTTTTCCCTCGATGATAGCACTAGCATCCATCCTCCTAGCCATATCCACTATGGCATGGAAGCTCTCCCTATCTGCGGACTGAATCAAGGAGGAATACCTGGAGTGAAGTTTCATGATATACCTCCTTGACTTCTTCTGATCTGTGTCAAGAGTTTGCCCTGCAAACGGCAACAGCTCCAAGAACTTGTTGGTGTACTCCTCTACACTCATTTCCTCTGTCTGCCTTAACTGTTCAAACTCAATCATCTTTAATTCTCTTGAACTATCAGGAAAAGCCCATCCTGCAAATTCATTAGCGAACTCCTCCCATGATAGGCTTTCCACCCTCGGGCTCACATAATTCTTAAACCACTCTCGGGCTTTTTTGCATTTTAATGTGAACCCAGCCATCTGAATGGCTCTACTGTCATCCGCCCCTATCTCATCTGTAATAGTCTTGACCCTCTCAAGGTATATAAATGGGTCATCACCGGTTTCAAACTGGGGAGCACCCAGCTTCATGTAGTCGGTCATCTTGACCTTGCTCCCACCAGATGAACTAGGCTTAGGTATATGGGTTGCTGGAACTGTGGGTTCTGCTGATGGTGGAGGAGGTGCAATATTTTCTGAGGTAGGGTTAGCTGGATAGTAGGGTGGGGATGGATACATCGGGTATTGTGGGTATGGTGGGTAGTAGGGCGGGTATGGCATGTGTGTGGGATAAGGGGTAAAGCTAGGGTAATCCAATGTACCTCCCATCGAATACCCGGGATTCTGTGAGAAGTGTGGGTAGTGGGGTGGCTGAACAAATCCCGAGGCCTGAGTGCCTCCTTGGGACTCTCCCATTCCCTCTTCTGACATGCTAACTCCCAGACTGCCATCTCTCCTCTGCTCTACATCCATATCATCCCCCATGTCCTCTGACATTCCTCCCTGAACTGTTCCCCTCACTGATCTGCTTCTACCCAGATCCAAAGACCTTCTAGGGTCTCTTACTGCTCTTTCTCTGCTAGACCTACTAGACATTGCCCTAGGCAATGTAGGAGGACGGGCGCTCATGCCCTCATCCTCAGGTGGCACTCCAGTCAATCGTGCAGATCGACGAGTTCCTCTCATCCTGTTTTATGAAAAACAGCACAAATCACACAAACATTAGCATCATATGGTTCATGTGGGAACACATGAACCCGCATCACATACATCACATACAAAGTATATCATTAATGCACATGCATATTATCATGGCATTTCACATCATTATACAAGACAGGACTCCACATCCTATCCTAGTGGACATGATCTTTCCTAGTGTGCTTGACCTTATATAACATCTATGAGCCCGACACTCTAGGTCCGACCATATGAACCTAGGGCTCTGATACCACTCTGTAACGACCCGAAAATCGGACCGCTACCGGCGTTAGGATCCAGATCGGCTTAAGGCTGCCGGGACCCGTTGCAAGCCTGACATATAACCTGTGAACCTGTCAAATCCCATACATGATCATACATACTCAAAAACCTGTAAACTTTTTCTTTCCATAAACCAAGCTCAACCTGTATATATACTCATAACATAACGTAACCCCCACACTGGAGCTCTCATCAAATGCTCCAATGGGGTATCATAACATGCATACATTAAGCTTGGTTGAACATAAACATCATAAAAACATTCTATAGATCATGTATCGAAAGGGGATAACCATACACATAGGGTCAAGCACAACCTCTAATCCTCAATATCATTATTACATATCATGACTACATAAGACATTACATTACAATTTCATCATGTCCACAACTTCTAACTATTACATAAAATAAACTTTACTCCTGCTGACCTCCTGGTCTATCCTGTACCTGCAAACCTGGGGGATAAGGGGAGAGGGGTGAGCTACAAGAGCCCAGTGAGCAGAATAATAAAACATTTATATTTAAGGTTCATGCTTTCATGGAATGCATCACATCACAACTAATCATATCAAGGATGAACTTGTCACCATTTAGCCCTCTACATATTCCAATCATGCCAGGGGCGTAGTGCAGGCCACACCTGGTCTTTCTCTTATACATAACATTACATAACCAATTGTGCCGGGGGCGTAGTGCAGGCCACACCCGGTCTTTCTCTTACATAGTGCCAGGGGCGTAGTGCAGGCCACACCTGGACTTCCATATCATATCATCATGTCATAACATATGAGGGCTAATGGATCATTCAACATTCATCCACATCAACAACATATTATGCAATGCAACATATTCGTGAATTCTAATGCAAACAACCTAATATATCTTATGATGCGTGAATCATGCTAAACTTTCATTTAATTTCTCAATTTAAAACATTAAGTTTAGTTCCACTCACCTCTAGCTGAAGCTCTACTGACTCTGAAGCAGTTATCTCACTGCTGAGGTCCTCGATTCCTCGGGTCTGAACCTACACAGGTGGACTCAAATGAGGGACCAAACATACTAGAACATGACTCTAAAAATGCTCCCCAAAAACCCCCTAAAACACCTCAAAACATCCATGAAAAGCATGCAAAGGAAGGCTGAACAGGGCACTTTTGGCGGCAGGTTCGGCGGCCGAAAGTCCCTCCAGAGCCGAAAGTCAGGCAGGTTCGGCAACACCTTCGGTGGCCGAAACTCCCAGACAAAGACGAAACTCATGCATGTTCGGCGGCACTTTCGGCGGCCGAAACTGCCCTTCAGAGACGAAAGTCCTCTTTCGGGGGCAAGCTTCGGCAGCCGAAGGCTGCCTCCACAAGCGGGTTCGGCGGCCAAAAATTCCTTCGGCGGCTGAACCTGAGTTTCTCCGAAGTGGCAGAAACTCAGCCCCAACATGCACAAATGCCTCCCAAACCTTTCAACACTCCCAAACATACACAAACAAGCATACAAGCTCCTAGGGGCTTCAAACCATCAAAAACCCCAACTACAACACATCAAACAACTCACATTGTTCATAAACATGCTTAAACCCATAAACCTAACGATAACCTACACATGCATTTCTACCCCATAGATCAACTTAAAACTTGTTTAAAACATAAAGTGAGCTTAAGATCAGCCCTTACCTCTTGAAGATCGAGAGGAAAATGACCCTAGCTCGGAGATGGGAGAGATTGAGTTTCTTGAACCTCAAAGCTCCAAAACTTGCTTTATACTTGGAAATCTTTAAAACAAGGTGAAAACTAGTGAGAATCGTGAAAGATTTGAAGGAAGGAACTCAAGATCGGTGAGGGACGGCGGAGAGCTCACCTTGGCCGAAAATGGGGAGAAAAGCTCGCTCGTTTTTGGCTAAGGGACCCCTTTATAGGTGGCTGGCCAGGCCACATTCGGGAGCCGAACGTGCGTCCGCATGCAGGCCATGTTCGGCGGCTGAACATAAGGTTCGGCGGCCGAACCTGGACTTCCCTCACTTATGCTTTCGGGGGTCTAAAGCACTCCCGAAGTGCATGCATGTTCGGCGGCTGAACTTGAGGTTCGGCGGCCGAACCTGCGTCTTCCTCCAAGGCTATTTTCATGCAAAAACTCATTTTCCTTCTAACTTAAAAACATAAAACTCATTAAAACATTTTATAAAAACATGCTTTTACCCTTCTAGAGGTTTTCGACATCCGAGATCCCACCGGACGGTAGGGATTCCAATACCGGAGTCTAGCCGGGTATTACATTGCAACTGCTCTTTAAGCTCCTTCAATTCTGCTGGTGCCATCCTGTAGGGAGGGATAGAGATCGGTCTGGTTCCAGGCATCAACTCTATTTCGAACTCTATCTCGCTAACAGGTGGTAAACTTGGCAGCTCGTCTGGGAAAACATCTAAAAACTCACTGACCACGGGCACTGAGGCGGGCTCTCTAACATGACTATCCAGCTCCCTCACATGAGCTAGAAAACCCTGACAACCCCTCCTGAGTAGCCAAACCTCTAGGTGTACCCCTCCTGTCTCCCCTGAAGATAACCTCTAACCCATCCTGACATCTGAACCTGACTACCTTGTCTCTACAGTCCAAGGTAGCACCATGGGTAGATAGACAATCCATCCCTAGAATGACGTCAAAATCTGTCAAATCTAGAACCACAAGGTCGGCTGAAAGGCATCTCCCCTCAACAAAAATTGGACTACACTGGCAGACTGACTCTGCCACTGACGGGTCACACTTGGGTCCACTGACCCATAGGGGGCACTCTAACCCAGAGACCATCAAACCCAACCTCTCGACGGCCCTCGGAGCAATAAAAGAATGAGATGCACCAGGGTCCATTAAGGCATAAACATCTAAACAACCAATGATGAGATTACCTGACACCACGGTGTTTGATGCATTTGCCTCCTGCTGTGTCATGGTGAAGATCCGTGCTGGAGCTGATGGACCTTCACCCCTGAAACCTGCTGAAGAAGAGGCTGCCCCTCTCCCTCGGCCTCTGCCACTGGCCTGAGTTGCGGATGGAGCTGCTGGCTGAGCCACACTACCCGAAGCTATCTGCTGGGACTGTGCCACAAAAGCTGCTCTAGGACACTCTCGTGCCATGTGTCCCTCCTGCCCACATCTGAAGCAGGCTATCATCCCGAACCGACATACTCCCTTGTGCGGCTTCCCACACCTCACACATACTGCATTATCTGCACCTGAGCTCGAGCCACCTCCTAAACCCAGACCTGACTTGATCTTGTTCCAGAACTTATTCTTCTTTGACTTCTTAGTGGTACTGGCCCACTTTTTACTGCCTGAAGCTGCTGAACTCAGAGAAGAGGGATCTAACCTTCCCCCACCTGGGGTCTTGGAACCAGAAGGCTGTGCCACAGACTGCTTAACTCTCCCTTCAATGATTGCACTAGCCTCCATTCTCCGGGCCATATCCACTATGGCATGGAAACTCTCCCTCTCTGTTGACTGGATCAAGGAGGAATACCTGGAATGAAGCCTCATGATATACCTCCTAGCCTTCTTCTGATCCGTGTCAAGATTCTGCCCAGCAAACGGCAACAGCTCCAAGAATCTATCTGTGTACTCATCCACACTCATTTCCTTTGTCTGCCTCAACTGCTCAAATTCAATCATTTTCAACTCCCTTGAACTGTCAGGGAAAGCCCATCTTGCAAACTCATTAGCAAACTCCTCCCATGATAAGCTATCAAACCTCAGGTTCACATAGTTTTTAAACCACTCACGGGCCTTCTTGCACTTCAGTGTGACCCAGCCATCTGAATGGCTCTACTGTCATCAGCTCCTATCTCATCTGTAATCATCTTTACCCTCCCAAGATACTCAAATGGGTCATCACCTGTTTCATACTGGGGAGCACCCAGCTTCATGTAATCGGTCATCCTGACCTTGCTCCCTCCAGATGAGCTAGGTTTAGGTATTTGGGTTTCTGGGACAGTAGATTCTGCTGGTGGTGGAGGAGGTGCAACATCCCCTGGGTTAAGGTTTGCTGTACCTGGATAGAAAGATGGGGGTGGGTACATAAGGTACTGTTAGTATGGTGGGTAGAAAGGTGGGTATGACATGTGAGAAGGGTAAGGGTTAAAACTGGGGTAATCCGATGTACCTCCCATCGAATACCCGGAATTCTGTGAAAAGGGTGGGTATTGGGGTGGCTGAACAAATCCCGAGGCCTGAGTGCCTCCTTGAGACTCTCCCATACCCTCTTCAGACATACTCACTCCAAGACTGCCATCCCTCCTCTGATCCACATCCATATCATCCTCCACATCTTCTTACATTCCACCTTGCACTGTTCCTCTTCTGCTCACATCAAAAGACCTTTTAGGGTCCCTTGATGTTCTCTCCCTGCTAGACCTTAGGACATTGCCCTAGGCAATGCAGGAGGACGGGCATCTGTGCCCTCATCCTGAGGTGGTACTCCAGTCAATCGTGCAGATCGACGAGTTCCTCTCATCTTGCTTACTGGAAAACAACACACATCACATAAACATTAGCATCAAATGGTTCATGTGCAAACACATGAACCCGCATCACATACATCACATCATAGCATATCATCAATGCACATGCATAACATCATGGCATTTCACATCATCATTCAAGACAGGACTCTACATCCTATCCTAGTGGACATGATTTTCCTATTGTGCTTGACCTTCTAGAATATCTATGAGCCCGACACACTATAGGTCCGACCATATAAACCTAGGGCTCTGATACCAATCTATAACGACCCTATTGTGCTTGCCCTAGGCAATGTATGTGTAACAACCCGAAAACCAGACCGCTACTGGCGCTAGGATCCAGATCGGCTTAAGGCCGCCGGGACCCGTAGCAAGCCTAACATACAACCTGTATACTTGTTTAATCCCATACATGATCAACATATACATAAAAATTTTGAACTTTCTCATTCATTTACCAAACTTAACCTGTGCATGCACAACTCATAAGCATAACCATCAACCCCACATTGGAGTCCTCATCAATGCTCCAATGGGGTAACATAACATAATATAAGTTTGGTTTTCATAAATAATGATAAAACATTTTATAGATCATGAACAAAGGGATTAACTAACATACTAGGGTCAAGCACATCTCTAAACCTCGATACTCATCATTACATTACATTACTATACTATTCATTACATCATTCTTATGTCCACAGCTAACTATTACATAAAACATAACTTTACTCTTGAGGACTTCCTGATCTATCCCGTACCTGCAAACCTGGGGAAGTAAGGGAGTGGAGTGAGCTACAAGAGCCCAGTGAGCATAATAATAAATACATTTAAAATATATGCTATCATGGAATGCATCACATCACAGACAAATCACATCAAGGATGAACTTGTCACCAATAGCCCTCTACATAGCATTCCAATGTGCCAGGGGCGTAGAATGGGCCTCACTGGTCTTTCTTTTACATAGTGCCAGGAGCGTAGAATGGGCCTCACTGGTCATTCATACCGTATCATCACTATCTCATATCATATCATATCATAGTGCGGGCTAAAGGGTCATCCAACATTCATCCACATCAACAACACAATATGCAATGCAACATATTCGTGAATTCTAATGCAAGCATCCTAATATATCTCATGGCATTCATGATATCATGCTAAAACTTTCATTATTTGCTTTGAAACGTAAAGAGTCATTCCACTCACCTCAGGCTAGCTCTGACAAGACACTAAAGCAGCTGCCTCACTGCTGGGGTCCTCGGTTCCTCGGGTCTGAACCTACACAGGTGGACTCAAATGAGGGACTAAACATACATGAACATGACTCTAAGATACTCCCCAAAAACCCCCTAAAACACCTTAAAACAATCATAGAAATCATGCAAATGAAGGCTGAACAGGGCATTTTCGGCGGCAGGTTCGGCGGCCGAAAGTCCCTCCAGAGCCGAAAGTCATTCACCTTCGGCGGCACTTTCGCCGGCCAAAGGTTCCTTCCAGAGACGAAACTCATGCATGTTCGGTGGCACCTTCGGCGGCCGAAACTCCCTTCCAGAGCCGAAAGTCCACTTTCGGAGGTAGGGTTCGGCAGCCAAAGGCTTACCTCCACAGGCAGGTTCGGCTGCCGAACCTGAGTTCTTCCAAAGGGCAGAACTCAGCCTCCATAATGCACATTTTCCTCCGAAACCATACAACTCAAAACCAACACTTCCACAACATGCATACACACATACATAAGCTCATAGGGGCCTCAAACTATCCTAAACCCCAACAAAAACACAACAAACATATCAAACTATCCTAAACCCCAACAAAAACACAACAAACATACATATACAACACACATTGTTCATATACTCAACATTAACTAAAAACTCAATATTAACCTAAATATGCATTTCTACCCCATAAACTTTCATAAAACTCATTTAAAATATGAAATGAGCTAAGGATCTACTCTTACCTCTTGGAGATCGAGAGGAGAGACGATCCAACTCGGAGATGGGAGAGATCGAGCTCCTGGGGTCTCCAAGTTACCAACTTCACTCTTTTTGCTCAAATATCTTCAAACCAAGATAAAACTTGTTAAAACTCGAAAGATTGAAGGAAAATCAACAAAACCAACCATGGGAGAGCATGGACTCACCGTTGGCCAAAAATATGGGAGAAAACTCGCCCATTTCGGCCATGGAGCCCTTTTATAGGGGCTGGCCAGACCACCTTCGGCAGCCTAAAGTGCCTCCAAAACTCATGCAAGTTTGGCGGCCGAACATGGGGTTCGACGGCTGAACCTGAGCCACTTTCGGAAGCCTAACTTGTCCCCCTAAACTTTCTAATGTTCGGCGGCCGAACTTGAGATTCGGCAGCCGAACCTGGAAATGCCTCCATGGTCTTTTTCATTCAAAATTCAGTTTCTTTCTTACTTAAAATCATAAAATACATTAAAATATTTTATAAAAAAACATGATTTTACCCTTCTAGAGGTTTCCGACATTCGAGATTCCACCGGACGGTAGGAATTTCGATACCGGAGTCTAGCCGGGTATTACAGTATGTTATGTGATGTTTGTGTTGGGGTTTAAGTTAGTTTATACCCTATATGCTTGTGGGGGTGTGTATGCATGTTTGGGAAAGAGCATGTAAGGTTTTGGGTGCTTGGAAGGTTTGGGAGGTTTGTATGCATAAGAGGCTGAGTTCTGGATGAACTCAGGTTTGGCCGCCGAAGGTAGTTTCGGCCGCCAAACCTGCCTGTGGATGCATGGTTTGGCTGCCTAACCTTGCCCCCGAAAGTTGAGTTTCGGATCTGGAGCAGACTTTTGACCACCGAAGGTGCCGCCGAAAGTGCCTGACTTTTGGATTTGGAGAGAGACTTCGGCCACCGAAAGTGCCCCCGAACCTGCATGGCTTTCGGCTCTGGAAGGGACCTTCGGCCGCCGAAAGTGCCGCCGAAAGTACCCTGTCCAGCCCTTTCTTGGGTGTTTTCTATGTATATTTTGAGGATGTTTTAGGGGGTTTTTAGGGAATTGTTTATGAGTTGTTTAGGGTGTGTTTGGCACCTCATTCGAGTCCACCTGTGTAGGTTCGGACCCGAGGGACCGAGGAGGCCAGCAGAGTTAGTTGTTGCAGAGTCAGTCCAGCGTCTGCCAGAGGTGAGTAGAACAGAACTATGCTTTTAAATTAATGAAACTTTTAGCATGATCATGCATCACGAATGCCATGTTATTATAGGTTGTTTGCATTAGAATTCACGAATATGTTGCATTGTATAATATGATGATGATGTGGATGGATATTGGATGATCCTTAGCCTTCAATATGAGATGAGATGAGATGATATGATATGATACGGTATGGAAGTCCAGGAAGACCCATTCTACGTCCTTGGCACTACGTAAGAGAAAGTCCAGGAAGACCCATTCTACGTCCCTGGCATATTGGAATATTGTGTTTAAGTGAAAGACCAGGACCCATTCTACGTTCTGGCACGATTAGATTTGTAGAGGGCTACAGGTGACAAGTCCATCCTTGATGTGATTTGTTGTGATGTGATGCATTTCATGATGGCATGTTTTACTTAACCGTTTTTAGTTCTGCTCACTAGGCTTTTTAGCTCACCCCTTTCCCCTAATCCCCAGATTTGCAGGTCAGAGGTAGTTCAGGAAGACGTCAAGGGTAAATGTCATGATTATGTAATAGATTAGTGTTATAGAGTGGACATGTATTGTAAATTGATATAATGTATTGCAAGATAATGTAATGGAATGTAACGTAAAGCAGAGTTATATTTATGGATTAGTGTTGTGCTTGGCCCTAAGGCTTGGTTTGTCCCTTCTAGTGCATGATGTATGTAATGGTTTAATGTTGAGTTGTGTGTGAACCACACTTGTGGCATATGATGTTTACCACACTAGAGTATTTGATGAGGACTCTAGTGGAGGTCTTATGTTCATGGTTTTGATGCATGCACATGTTAGGTATTGGTTCATCGGATGTGATCCAAGCTTGATGTATGTTATTTTGACCCTGTTAGTGTATATGCCCTAGGCCATTATCTTGGACCTTTTTGTATATCATTTTGGTTATTAATAAAAGAGGTTTTTATCATTATTATTTGTTTGCATGTTACATAATAATGATTATCATCCCTGGTTACTTATTATTATGTTGATAATAATAAAATATAACTGGTATGATTATTGATTGATAATCATGAGATGATTATATATATGTTGATATAATTCAATAATCATAAATACTTGTTAGAGAACAAAGTATTGGATGGACCCGCATTGAGATCACCACATGGGTCATTGTCATAAGTGAATCTCAAAGTAGTTATGTCTTAATCCTTTGACTTGAGATTGTCATAGTTTCCAACATAAAGACTATTATATTTTGACATAGCCAAACGTTGTCTTTAATCGGACAATCATAAAGGTTAAGATTGAGCATAATAGAAATTATGTAGAGGATAATGAACAATCAAGATAGGATTTGTACCTCTCTATGAGAGAGATATCTTCTGGGCCCCTCGATAAGTGACACTGAGAAATGCATGACCGTGCTCAAATGAATTGATAGTGTGATCAATATCATTTGAATTTATCAGTCTACTTAGAGATCGAGAAATCATAAGTTTGAACATTATAAGTTTGACATTGACCATGACTTATGTTCAAACTAGATATCGTGTGACAAAGGGATTAATACATGTTCTATTTAATAGGCTTTATCGGAATATTGATCCTCATATTAGTTGGGTAGTCATAATGTCTTGCTAGATGCCACTTATGACTTATGAGCCTTGTGGGACTGGGCCTATTGCCAATTAATGTGAGCCTATTGGGTCACACACAAAAGAACGTTGTTGATGTGCTATGTCATATTAATGGGCTAAAAGCCCAAAGCCCATTAATATAATTAATAATAATAAGTGTTATTATTATTAATTATTAATATATTTAATAATAATAAAGTGTTATTATTATTATTATTAATTATTAATATAATTAATAATAATAAGTGTTATTATTATTAATATTAATTATTAATATAATTAATAATAATAAAGTGTTATTATTATTAATCATTTATTATGATGAGATAATAATATTTAAAAGATCTGCAGTCTATCTGTAACTGTTATAGATAAAGGATTCTATAACATAAGATATTTGAGTATCTGCAAGATTGTGATAGTGGGTTATGAACACAACTCTTTTTAGGAAAAGAAGTTGTGAGATAAACACAACTCCTTTTAGGAAAAGGGGTTGTGGGAAAAATACAACTCCTTTTAGGAAAAGGATTTGTGTGAAAACAAAAGACTGAAACATATAAATACCCCTTCTACGAATTGTGGAAGGTACGTGTTTTTGAGAAAATTCAGTCTAACCGCTGCAGATTGTGGAGCACATAATCTATCCATCCTTGAGGGAGCTAGCACTCTAGAAGGATAGAAGACGTTCGTGTGGATACCATTGAGGGTGTTCGTTTGAAAAGACAGCACCATCAGTCCGGCATTGTATCTTCTTAACGAGATTAACAGGTTAGTCTCATATCCATCTTTTGAATTAAACGAAGCACTTGGATTCTGGGAAAGGAAATTAACAGAGATTTTATTTTTCCGCTGCGCAACTGGGTTGTAATAATTTCGGGATTTCCCAACAGTGGTATCAGAGCCAACCTGTGCTTTTCGTTTATGTTATTTATGCCATGATTGATATTATATATGCGATATATATTTATTAGAATGGCATGATAATTATGAATGAATGATTTGATCATTTAGATAATTTTAATTTTTGTTAGAAAAATTAAAAATTAATAAATAAATAAATAAATAAAAATAAAAAATAAATCAATTTCTGAAAATCGTGTTCATGAGGAACACGATTCCTGCGGCTGGGTGTGGGTGAGTCGGTGGGCCCCTTGCTGGCTTGCCATTCCATGTGAGGAAATCGCATGGTCGCAGAGTCTGGCCCGATGAATGATTGGAGCGGCTAGTACAAAGCATCCTCTTTAAAAGAGGCCTTCCAATGTTAAGAATATTGGGGTGTAGCCGGCTTATCAGAGATTTTCTTGGTGGCGACTAGGGTTTCTCCTTAGGAAGAAGATGTCCTAATTACTATTCTGCCCCTGAAATAAAAAATAATAATAATAATAAATTTGAAAAAATAAATTATTTTCTTTTAGTCTTTAAATTAGATTTAAATGACTATATTTTATTATTTTCTTTTAGTCTTTAAATCAGATTTAAATGATTATATTTTATTATTTTGTTATATATTAGTATGAGATACTATGCATTATTGTTTATAATATATATATGCATATTGGATGCTATAATATATATATGCTAGACAAAATAATTATAAAAAAATAGAAAATAAATTATTTTATTTTAGTCTTTAAATCAAATTTAAATGACTATGTAAAATAATTTTATTTTAATTTTTATTATTTTGTTATACATTAGTATGAGATACTATGCATGATAGTCCATATATATATATATATATATATATATATGTATGCATATTGGATGCTATAATATATATATATGCAAGACAAAATAATTAAAATTAAAATTGAACCCTCACTCTAAAATTTTAAGTTTTAATGCCACCCATATATTAAACACCTATCAAGACTAAGATCACCAAAATGCAGATTTTGCCAAAGCAAAGTGCATTAGGTTATCCTAGTAAGATAGGATGAGTAATGGTTACTCATTTATTTAATTTTGGTTGAGCTTAATTTGGCTATCAAAATAGTTTTGGGCCTAAGGCATTAGATGGGGTATAACATGCATTTGACATATGATGTCAATACCTCATAATCTAAGAGTTACATTAGATGTAATTGGTAAGGGGTTACCTACCTAAATAACTTAATTCTAAGCGTCATGCCAAAGCTGACTTAGAATTAGGTGAAATATGGATTTTAACCCACTAAAATATTATTATTATTTTGAGGGTTATATTTTAGTGGGAGATTATTATCACCTCAATATTAATTTACTAAATTGATTATGTTTGCATATTTTGTAGATAATTATGGCTGCTAATAACGATTCCACCTTATCACTGCGATCCATCATTGAGAAGGATAAACTGAAAGTTAATGGGCCTAAGGGACAAGGCAAGCCTAAATGGCAATCCAAGGCAAAATTTCCTAAGGAAATAGTTCCTAAGGAAGGAATCTGCTTCCATTGCAAGGAACCAGGGCATTGGAAGAGAAATTGCAAACTCTACTTGGATGAGTACAAGAAGAAGAAGAGTAGTGAGACTACGACTTCAGGTATTTATGTTATAGATATTAATTTATCTATTTTAACTTCATGCGTATTAGATACCGGATGTGGCTCTCACATTTGTACAAATGTGAAGGGTCTCAAAAGGAGTAGAAAACTGAAAAAGGGCGATGTGGACCTATGTGTAGGCAATGGAGCAAGAGTTGCTGCCATAACTGTAGGGACATATGAACTTGTGTTGCCCAATGGGCTTTTGCTAGTTCTGAATAATTGCTTTTATGTTCCTACTTTGAGTAGGAATATTATTTCAGTTTCTGTTTTGGACGATGAAGGTTTTTCATTTCTTATTAAGAATAAGAAATGCTCCATTAATAAAGATGATTTGCTTTATTGTATTGCAAATTCATATGATGGCCTTTATGTCCTTGATCTAGATGATTCTAGAGACAACAATATCTATAAAATAACTTCTAAGAAAACTAAGCCAAATGAGTTAAACCCAACATATTTATGGCACTGTCGTCTTAGCCATATAAATGAGAATCGCATATCTAAGCTCCATAAGGATGGTTTATTAGATTCATTTGATTTTGAATCATTTGAAAATTGTGAATTTTGTTTGCTTGGTAAGATGACAAAGGACCCTTTTACTGGACAAGGTGAAAGGGCTTCAGACTTATTGGGCTTAATACATACAGATGTATGTGGCCCATTAAGCATTAGTTCTAAGGGAGGTTATCAGTACTTCATTACATTCACTGATGATTTCAGTAGGTATGGCTATGTCTACCTAATGAAACATAAGCATGAATCTTTTGAAATGTTTAGAACTTTTCAAAATGAAGTATAAAATCAACTTGGTAGAACTATTAAAATGCTTCGATCTGATCAAGGTGGTGAGTATTTGAGCTAAGAGTTTGATGAACATCTTAGAAACTGTGGAATTGTTTCACAATTAACTCCTTCAGGAACTCCACAATGGAATGGTGTTTCTGAAAGGAGAAATCGAACTTTATTAGATATGGTTCGATCTATGATGAGTCAAACAAATCTCCCTTTATCATTTTGGGGTTATGCCTTGGAAACAGTTGCATTTATTTTAAACCGAGTACCATCGAAAGCGGTTGAAAAGACACCATATAAGTTATGGACTGGCAAGATGCCCAATTTATCTTTCCTTAAGATTTGAGGTTGTGAGGCTTATGTGAAATGCCCAGTTTCAGATAAGTTAGCTCCAAAATCTATCAAGTGCAATTTTGTGGGGTATCCTAAGGAAACCAAAGGATACTATTTCTATATTCCTTCAGAGAACAAAGTGTTTGTTGCTCGAAATGGTACCCTTTTAGAAAAGGAATTCATCTTTTAGAGATTCAGTGGGAGTACAGTGCGACTTGAGGAAACTCAAGCACCACAAGAGAGCATTGAACCGCCAGTAGAACCACTTCCAGTACCACAAACAGTTGTGGAGACTGAAAGGGTGACACAAGTCCCACGCAGATCTGATAGGACACGTCATCAGCCTGAGAGATATGGATTTCTCATGACTGATAGTCGTGATCTTTTGCTCATTGACCAAGATGAGCCTACTATCTATCAAGAGGCTGTGGCAGGTCCAGATTCCGAGAAATGGCTTTTTGCCATGAAATCTGAAATGCAATCCATGTATGACAATCAAGTTTGGTCATTAATTGATCCCCCTGAGGGTGTTAAGACCATTGGTTGTAAATGGGTTTTCAAAAAGAAAACTGACATGGATGGAAATGTGCATACCTACAAAGCAAGGCTTGTTGCAAAAGGTTTCAAGCAAACTCATGGTATAGACTATGATGAGACCTTTTCGCCAGTAGCAATGCTTAAGTCGGTTAGAATTCTCATTGTCATTGCTGCGTACTATGATTACGAAATATGGCAAATGGATGTCAAAACAGCTTCCCTTAATGGAAACTTGCTCGAGGATGTGTACATGACACAACCTGAGGGTTTTGTAATCCCTGAGAATTCTGGAAAGATTTGCAAGCTTCAGAGATCCATTTATGGATTGAAGCAAGCTTCTCGGAGTTGGAATCTTCATTTTGATGAAACAGTCAGGGACTTTGGATTCATCAAGAATGAAGATGAACCTTGTGTTTACAAGATGGTTAGTGGGAGTGCAGTTGTGTTTCTAGTCTTATATGTGGATGACATATTACTCATTGGAAATGATATCCCTACCTTGTAAAAGGTTAAGACTTGGTTAGGGAATTCTTTTTCAATGAGGAACTTAGGTGAGGCCGCATATATCCTTGGTATTAAGATCTATAGGGATAGATCCAAGAGGATAATCGATCTGAGTCAAAGTACTTATATTGACAAAGTGCTGAAAAGGTTCAGCATGCAAGACTCCAAAAGAGGATTCTTGCCCATGTCTCATGGTATTCATCTCAACAAGAATCAATGTCCTATGACATTTGATGAGCAAGAACGGATGAATAAGATCCCTTATGCTTCTACTATTGGATCTATCATGTATGCCATATATGTCTCATATGCCTTGAGCACAACAAGCAGATATCAGGTAGATCCCGGTGAAAGTCACTGGACAGCTGTTAAGAATATCCTAAAGTACCTTAGAAGGACTAAGGATGCATTCCTAGTTTATGGAGGTTTGGAAGACGAGCTGGTTGTAAATGGTTACACAGATGCTAGTTTCCAAACCGACATAGATGACTTCAGATCGCAGTCAGGATTTGTATTCACTTTAAATAGTGGAGCTGTTAGCTGGAAAAGTTCTAAGCAGAGCACTGTAGCAGATTCTACAACAGAAGCTGAGTATATAGCAGCATCAGATGCAGCTAAAGAGGCAGTCTGGTAGAAGAAATTCATCACAGAGTTGGGAGTGGTTCCCAGCATTGCAAATCCTATGGACCTTTATTGTGATAATAATGGTGCCATAGCACAGGCAAAGGAGCCCAGATCTCATCAGAGATCTAAGCACATACTCAGGCGATATCACCTTATTCGAGAGATCATTGATAGAGGAGATATCAAAATATGAAAAGTAGACACAAATGACAACATTGCAGATCCACTGACCAAGCCTCTCTCACAGGTCAAGCATGATCAGCACACTAGGTCTATGGGTATTAGATACTTGTATAATTAGGTCTAATGCAAGTGGGAGATTGTTAGTGTATATGCCCTAGGCCATTATCTTGGACCTTTTTGTATATCGTTTTGGTTATTAATAAAAGAGGTTTTTATCATTATTATTTGTTTGCATATTACATAATAATGATTATCATCCATGGTTACTTATTATTATGTTGATAATAATAAAATATAACTGGTATGATTATTGATTGATAATCATGAGATGATTATATATATGTTGATATAATTCAATAATCATAAATACTTGTTAGAGAACAAAGTATTGGATGGACCCGCATTGAGATCACTACATGGGTCATTGTCATAAGTGAATCTCAAAGTAGTTATGTCTTAATCCTTTGACTTGAGATTGTCATAGTTTCCAATATAAGGACTATTATGTTTTGACATAACCAAACGTTGTCTTTAATCGGACAATCATAAAGGTTATGATTGAGCATAATAGAAATTATGTAGAGGATAATGAACAATCAAGATAGGATTTGTCCCTCTCTATGATAGAGATATCTTCTGGGCCCCTCGATAAGTGAGACTGAGAAATGCATGGCCGTGCTCAAATGAATTGATAGTGTGATCAATATCATTTGAATTTATCAGTCTACTTAGAGATCGAGAAATCATAAGTTTGAACATTATAAGTTTGACATTGACCATGACTTATGTTCAAACTAGATATCGTGTGACAATAGGATTAATACATATTCTATTTAATAGGCTTTATCGGACTATTGATCCTCATATTAGTTGGGTAGTCATAATGTCTTGCTAGAGGCCACTTATGACTTATGGGCCTTGTGGGACTGGGCCTATTGCCAATTAATGTGAGCCTATTGGGCCACACACAAAAGAACGTTGTTGATGTGCTATGTCATATTAATGGGCTAAAAGCCCAAAGCCCATTTATATAATTAATAATAATAAGTGTTATTATTATTAATTATTAATGTATTTAATAATAATAAAGTGTTATTATTATTATTATTATTAATTATTAATATAATTAATAATATAAGTGTTATTATTATTAATATTAATTATTAATATAATTAATAATAATAATGTGTTATTATTATTAATCATTTATTATTATGAGATAATAATATTTAAAAGATCTGCAGTCTATCTGTAACTGTTATAGATAAAGGATTCTATCATGAATGGAATGTTATGCCGTTTGGGTTAAAAAATGCCCCTTCAGAATTTCAGAAGATTATGAATGAGATCTTCAACGTTTATTCAACGTTTGCTATAGTCTATATCGATGATGTTTTAATCTTCTCTAAGACTATAGATCAACATTTCAAACATTTAAGAATGTTTGAAAAGATCGTTAAATTGAACGGTCTGGTAGTCTCTGCAAAGAAGATAAAAATCTTCCAAACCGAAATTTGGTTTTTAGGCCACAACATTGCTAAGGGAACTATTATTCCTATAAATAGGGCTATAGAGTTTGCTAGTAAGTTTGCAGATGAGATAAAAGAAAAAACTCAATTACAGAGGTTTTTAGGAAGCTTAAATTATGTAGCTGATTTTTATAAAAATCTAGCTCAAGATGCTAAGCCGCTATTTCAACGATTAAAAAAGAATCCTCCTGAGTGGACCAGTGATTGTACCTTAGCAGTAAGAAAGATCAAAGATAGGGTAAAGACCCTACCTTGCTTAGCCATTCCACACCCTGAGTCATTTAAAATAGTTGAAATAGATGCATCAGAGAAAGGGTATGGAGGAATCCTTAAACAAAGGATAAATAACAAAGAAACCCTTGTAAGGTTTACAAGTGGTATCTGGACAGGACCAAGAGTTAATTACTCTACGGTGAAGAAAGAAATTCTTTCGATAGTTCTCTGTGTCCAACTGATTTATTGAATTAGAAATTCCTCATTAGGATTGATTGCAAAAGTGCAAAAGAAATACTTATTAAAGATGCTAAAAACATCGCCTCTAAGCAAATTTTTGCTAGATGGCAAGCCATTTTATATGTTTTTGATTTCGACATTGAATTCATTAAAGGAGAAATTAACTCATTACCTGATTTTTTTAACTCGAGAATTTCTTACAGGAAATGAGTTCAAGGACTCCGGCCAAAAGGCAGCATGAGGAGTCATCACCCTTACCGGTTAAAGAATCGGATCGGGTCAGAGAAGATGCTTATAAAATAAGCATCAAACCGGTGAATGAGAAATAGGTAAATTACCCATATGTCCCTATCAGCTATTATGTTCTAAATCCTATTGAAAAAAGATTTGAGAACCTGAGCCCGTATGAAATAGCTGATTATTATACTGAACATCATTCAACAGTTCCATTTCTCCCAAAAGCTTTTGATTATTATCAAGCTATATTGACAGAAACTGGTTCTGTTGAGATTGCATCCACAGAAAGAACTGGTCATCAATGGGCTTATAGTAAGTTCATTATAAAAAATATTATAAACAGTGAGCAATGGGGTGTTTCTCTACTGAAACAAAGAGAACTGAAATACGGAAGACCAAGATGGTATAGTTACTTTGACTATATCCAAGCTTGGACTGGAGCTCTGTTATATGAAAATAGATAGAGAAAATTCAGTTGGTTCATCCAGTTCCAGCTAGAAAAGGAAATTAAAGAATTTCCTACTTGGTTTCACGAATGGTTCTTCAATTGGGGAATTTTCCCAATAATGTTACCAGACAAAGTAAGATCTGTTTATAAACAGTTTACAGAGGTTAATCAATTTCTCTTAAATCCTAGACTTGATTTTACTCTTCAGTACAGAGTACCATGGATCGCCAGATGGGATTATATTTTAACAAATAAAAGGCCCAAAAAATTTAATGAGTTTACCATTAATAATGTGAAATGGTTAACCCGAAGAATAATGATAAAATAGTGGGATAAATTTGACTTCTTCAGTCCCTTATCAGTCCACTACCATAGAGGCCTTATTGACCTGGTTAAAAAACCAGAGGAATCTTCTGAAAAGTCAAAAATGACTCGGTTACTAAAGGAGTTATTTCACTCCATACCAAAAGATGAATTAAAGCAACATCTGTCCCAAGCACTTGAAGACCTGTCAGACACAGCAACCACTAAAGAAAAGCCATGAGAAAAGGGAGAATGCTCCAGGACAAAGTTCAAACGCGCCAAAGAAAGCAGTGACTCAGATGATGAAGACATGCTGTCAGATTCCCTCTTTCAAGACAGCCAAAACCCGGATGAGCCAGATGAAGCCACTTGGCCATAGTAGACACCGCACTCCCAAAAGTAGATTCCAAGAAGATAAGGAGATAAGAAAGTAAGAATAAAGCCAAAAGCCATGACGAAAGCCATGACGAACGCCATGAGATCATCAAAGATTCTCTCAGCCTCTATAAAAGGAAGCCAAAGCTTAAGGGACAGGCATTCGGAGAAAAAACCCAAGCAAGAAAATTTTCTTTGTAATCTCTAGTTTTACTCTTCCCTGTGTAAACAGTTTGTATTCTAGTTTCATCTTGTATCTATCTCTTTTATGAATGAAAAATTCCTTTCAAAAATTTGAGCATCGATCACTTGGAAAGAAATTATCACAACTCTCTCTCAAATCAGAGAGAGCAAAAATATATAGGAAGAGAAATCTCTCTGTCAACGATTTAATCGGTGTTCAAGATACCCTTGGAGAACCATCTGGAAAGTTTGATTATCTAGTCTGGTATACAAAACCAGAATCTGCGGAAACTCCGTTCTCGGAAATCATAGCAACAGGCTGGGGACACGAATTCGAGCAAGAAGAAACTTTTGTAAGTCTAATATTATTTTATCTGCTATTAGAAAATTAGTTTTGATAGATTTAACTAATTAACAAGAGGTACTAAGTTTTAGAAACGAATTAATTAACGAAGGACGAGAATTGTATAACTACCATGCTATTAATCATAATGAGCACTGTGACTGTAGAGAGTACCAGAGGACTTTAGCTTTGTTTAATGTTATTCTAAACTATCTGTATCAACTGATAAGAAATAATAATTTTTAATTGTCTGGTATATAGACTGGAAACCCAGACTTCTTTAACCCGGCAATAGCACCTTCTGCCGTAGAAGAGACATGGGTGTAACAACGTCACGTACCATTAAGTTGTAAAATAATTGCCTAAATAGCATAATAGTCAACTGAACTAGTTGTTACATGCGCTAGCTTCCCCTATTGATTTTACGTAAATTTTGTAGTTTTAATATAGGGATGCAAAGAATAATAAAAAAAAATTGATATATAGGAAAAGGAGTTAATTATAAAGCAAACGGCGATACTGACATATATAATGTGGTTAGTTCTTTAAATTTATATAAATATTTTAATGTGGTTAGTTCTTTTAATTTATATAAATATATATTAAGTTCTTTAAATTTATATAAATATATATTAAAAAAATTATATATAGATATTTAACGTGATAAAAAAATATAAAAATTTTTAAAATAAAATGCTGAAATTTCTTTATATATATTGATCGAAAATATTTTAAGTTAGGTTAAAATTGCTAAAAGTAAATTTTTAAATTTATATAATTCATATAATTATTTATAATTAAGTTGGTATTTTAGAAATAATTTTTTAAAAAATATTATATATTTACCTGATAAATTAATTTATAGGGATAAAAATAGAAAAAAAATTAATAAATGAGTGCTTTAAATTTATATGAATGTATATTAAATAAAAATTATACAGAGATAATTAAGGTAATAAAAAATATAAAAATTTTAAAAATAAAATTCTGAAATTTTTTCATTACGCAAAATATTTTAAGTCGAGATTGAAATTGTTAAAATTTAGCTTTTTAAGTTTATATGATTTTTCATTGTAATATTAAAAAAATAACACATATTATTAATTGTTATCGTATATTTTAATTGTTTATAATTTGGTTGATATTATAAACATATTTTTTAAAAGAATATTATATATTTTGCGAAATAAAATAATTAATTATTTAAAATTAGGTTGGTATTATTAAAATATCTTTTAAAAAAAATATTATATATTTTACTTGATAAATTAATTTATTGGGATTGAAGTGGATAAAAATATTTAATAAATAAATGCTTTAAATTTATACGAATAAAAAAAATTATATTCTTTTACAAAAATATAAAAAATATTTAATGTTATAAAAAATATAAAAATATTATAAAAAATGTTGAAAGTTCATTATCTATGTAGATTCTAAATATTTGAAATTTGGATGAAATTGCTAAAATTTAGATTTTTAAGTTAATATAATTTTTTTTTATAATATTAGAAAAATATCACATATTATTAATTTTTTTCATATATTTTAATTATTTATAATTAAGTTGATATTTTAGAAATATTTTTTTAAAAAATATTATATATTTTACTTGATAATTTAATTTATCGGGATAAAAATGAAAAAAAATTAATAAATCAGTGTTTTAAATTTATATAAATATATATTAAATAAAAATTATATAGAAATATTTAACGTTATAAAAAATATAAATATTTTAAGTCGAAATTGAAATTGCTAAAATTTATATTTTTAATTTTATATAATTTTTATTGCAATATTAGAAAAATAACACATTATTAATTGCTATTGTATATTTTAATTGTTTATAATTTGGTTGATATTATAAAAATATTTTTTTAAAGAATATAATATATTTTGCCTTAAAATAATTTATTTGGAATAAAAATAAAAAATTTAATAAATTAGTGTTTTAAATTTATATGAATGTATATTAAATAAAAATTATATAGAGATATTTAACGTGATAAAAAAATATAAAAATTTTAAAAATAAAATACTGAAATTTCTTTATATATTCTGATTGAGAATGTTTTAAGTCGGGTTGAAATTGTTAAAATTAAGTTTTTATGTTTATATAATTTTATATTTTAATATTAAAAAAATGTCAAATATTATTAATTGTTCTAGTATATTTTAATGGTTTATAATTACGTTGGTATAGTAAAAATATTTTTTAAAAAAATAATTTTCTTAATGATAAATTATTAAATGAGATTTTATATCTATTGATTTTATATAAATTTTATAGTTTTTATACAGAGATGCAAAGAATAATAAAAATAAATTGATATATAGGAAAAGGAGTTTATTATGAACCAAGCGATACAAATATATTTAATGTAATAAATTAATATATTAAATGAATTCTTTAAATTTATATGAATATATATTACTAATATAATAAACTAATTTTTTAAATTTATATAAATATGTATTAAATAAAAATTATATAAACATATTTAAAGTGATAAAAAAATAAAAATTTTAAAAATAAAAGGCTGAAATTTTCTCTATATATATTGATTGAAAATACTCTAAGTCGGGTTAAAATTGTTAAAAATTAAATTTTTAATTTTATATAATATTTTATTGTAATATTAGAAAAGTATCACATATTTTTAATTGTTATCGTATAATTTAATTATTAATAATTAGATTGGTATTATAAAAATATGTTTTTAAAAAATATTATATATTTTGCTTTATAAATTAATTTATAAAGATTAGAGTGGGTAAAAAAAATTTAATAAATAAGTGATTTAAATTTATATGAATGCACTTTGAAAAAACATTATAGATAGATATTTAACGTGATAAAAAATATAAAAATTTTAGAAATAAAATGCTGAAATTTCTTTATATATACTGATTGAAAATATTTTAAGTCAGGTTAAAATTGTTAAAATTAAGTTTTTTAAGTTTATATAATTTTTTGTAATATTAGAAAAATATGGCATATTATTGATTGTTATCTATATTTTAATTGTTTATAATTAGGTTGGTATTTTAAAAATATTTTTTTAAAATATATTTCTTTAGTGATATTTAATTAATTGAGATTTTATATTTATTGATTTTACGTAAATTTTAAAAATTTATATAGGGATGGAAAGAATAGCAAAAATAAATTGATATACGGTTATAGAAGTTGATTATGAAGTAATGGCGGTGCAGAGATATTTAACATGATAAATTAAAATAATAAATTAATTCTTTAAATTTATATGAATATATATTAAAGAAGAATTATATAGAGATATTTAGCGTGATAAAAAAATAAAAATTATAAAAATAAAAGGCTAAAATTTCTTTATATATGCTGATTGAAAATATTTTATGTCTAGTTGAAATTGTTAAAATTTAGGTTTATAAGTTTATATAATTTTTTTATTATAATATTAGAAAAATATTATATATTTTTAATTGCTATAGTATAATTTAATTGTTTATAATTAGGTTGGTATTCTAAAAATATTTTTTAAAAAAATATTATATATTTTACTTGATAAATTAATTTATAGGGATTGAATTGAATAAAAATATTTAATAAATAATTGCTTTAAATTTATATGAATAAAAAAATTATTCAGAGATATTTAATGTTATAAAAAATATAAAAATATTAAAACAAATGTTGAAATTTCATTACGCATGTAGATTGGAAGTATTTTAAGTTTGGATGAAATTGCTAAAATTTAAATTTTTAAGTTAATATATTTTTTTTGTTATAATATTAAAAAAATATCATATATTATTAATTTTTTTCGTATATTTTAATTATTTATAATTAAGTTGGTATTTTAGAAATATTTTTTTAAAAAAATATTATATATTTTATCTGATAAATTAATTTATAGCGATAAAAATGAAAAAAAAAATAAATCAGTGTTTTAAATTTATATGAATATATATTAAATAAAAATTATATAGAGATATTTAACCTGATAAAAAAATATAAATATTTTAAGTCGAGATTGAAATTATTAAAGTTTAGGTTTTAAATTTATGTAATTTTTATTGTAATATTAGAAAAATAACACATATTATTAATTGTTATTGTATATTTTAATTGTTTATAATTTGGTTGATAATTATAAAAATATTTTTTAAAAAAATATTATATATTTTGCTTGATAAAATAATTTATAGGAATAAAAATGAAAAAAAATAAATTAACATTTTAAATTTATATGAATGTATATTAAATAAAAATTATATAGAGATATTTAACGTGATAAAAAAAATATGAAAATTTTAAAAATAAAATACTGAAATTTCTTTATATATGCTTATGGAAAATATTTTAAGTCGGGTTAAAATTGTTAAAATTAAGTTTTTAAGTTTATATAACTTTTTATTTTAATATTAAAAAAATATCACATTTTATTGTTATCGTATATTTTAATGGTTTATAATTAAGTTGATATTGTAAAAATATTTTTTTTAAAAATAATTTTCCATAAATTATTAAATGAGATTTTACATGTATTAATTTTACGTAAATTTTATAGTTGTTATATAGGGATGTAAAAAATAGTAAAAATAAATTAATATATAAGAAAATGAGTTGATTATGAACCAATTGCTATACAAAGATATTTAATATGATAAATTAATATAATAAATTAATTCTTTAAATTTATATGAATATATATTACTAATATAATAAATTAATTTTTTAAATTTATATGAATATATATTATTAATATAATAAATTAGTTCTTAAATTTATATAAATATATATTAAAGAAAATTATATATAGATATTTAACGTGATAAAAAAGTATAAAAATTTTAAAAATAAAATGGTAAAATTTCTTTATATATACTAATTGAAAATATTCTAAATCGGGTTAAAATTGTTAAAATTAAATTTTTAAATTTATATAATTTTTTATTATAATATTAAAAAAATATCACATATTATTAAATGTTTCTATTTTCATTTAATTGTCCATCTAGAACGTTTCTATTTTATTTTGTAACTCATTACTATTATCATAATCATAGAAGTATAATTGAAAGTAGCTTGGGTTACCATTTTTTGTCTAAATAATATTATTGTCTAAATAATAATATTTATCCAATGGCTACAAACAAAGTCTTTTTTTTATTTTAAATATAAGCTTCAAATTTTTTTTTTACATCAGTAAATATCAAATAATTTTAATAAAGTAGAATTCTTGGAATTAAAATTCATATTTAATTATAAGAGGAAATAAAAAGTGTGTTTCAAAGAAATTTAATATAAATATTAATTAATTGAAATTAATCTTTGATAAAATAGAATATTAAATATAAATATAAATTAATATAATATCATATTAAATCAATTAAAAACATAATAATATAATAAAATATAATTAATTTAAATAGAAAATCAATCTAACCCATTAAATTAAATTTTTTATAATATTAATAAATTCTTACATTATTTTAAATTAAAGAAAATAGTGAATAAATAGAATATTAATATAATAATAATATAAGTTTTTAGTTGCTATAAATAGATATGCAAATTATAGTTTCATATTAAAAGTTAATTAAGAATTGATATATTAATAGATTTAGTTTATTAAATTTATAAATACTAATTAAAAGTATACATATTTTGTTTATTAATATATCGAATGTTATATGTAAATCCTTATTTAAATAGTAATTTTAAAATATTAAGTTGTTTCTTAGAATTTTATTTAAAATAATAATAAAATAAAACTTAATTATAAATAGAATTAAGTATTTTAAGTATAAAATATTTTAAGTATAAAAATTAAAATAATTAATTAAAATTAAATAATTAATTAAATTTAATCCTGCATATATAGAATACTTCATATATAGAATTTATCAATTAATTATTATATACAATTTAATTTTAAGTATAATTTTAATACATTCTCATTTAAATAGGTTTATACCTACTTTGCTTAGAGATAGATATTTTAAATGGAAAATGTTCTATTTATAAATATTAAAATGTAAACTTCGATTTAATTTTTTAAATCATTGAATAAAAAATAATTATAATAAAATAGAATTCCTAAACGTGGAATTAAAATTCATATTTAATTATAGAATGAAATAATAAAGTGTATTTCAAATAAATTTAACATCAATACAAAATAATTAAAATTAAATTTTGCTTAAATAAAATTTAAATAAAAATAATTTGATAAAATATAATTAATTTAAATAGAAAATCAACCTAATATTAAATTAAAATTTTTTAAGAATATTAATAAATTCTTATGTTATTTTTATTCAATCAAAATAGTTATTGGTCCTCATTCCATCTGTGAATGATAAAATTTCAATTCAGTGAACTTTCAATCTTAACTTTCCTAAACTTCCATCAACCACAAACACAATTTTCAACTCAAATCAACTCTTCAAAGGTACCAAGTGTCAACAATGAAAAAGAATAATGGATTGAGTGACCACATTATTTATTAATATATTTTTGGATAATGGCATAAAAAATTTAAACCTTTAAAGATTTTTGCATTTTAATTAAAAAGATTTTACTTGCTACAATAACTTAGAATTTAAAAACATTTAGCGATTCAATTCAAATTTGAAATGTAAGTGGGGGAGCATTTGCCGGTGGCTAACGTGACGTTCCTTCTGTATTTTTTTATTACTTAACGGTAGATCATATGCTACACATTGAATAACCAATGTGAGAAATTAACTACCGGTTAATGCTAAAAATCCAAGTTTGGTGTTTAACTAACCTGACTTAAAGTTAAATTTGGAAATTATTGCCAAAATAGTTTAACTACGCTTTTCCTAAGCGAAGCAACTCTGCAGCAACTCTGCAGGCTACAACATCTAGAGAGCTCAAATCATAGTCGTCTAACAACTTAGGATCCTTAGTCATCAGCACCACCGCCGGTGCAGTCTGTGCTACCTTACTCTCCTCAATTACTGTCAACATTGCCTTCATATCAAATTTAACCATGGACACCACCGCCGCTCCTATAGTTAAAGCACTCACGAAATAACACAAACCATAAACATGAAAATGAGGCAACGGGAAAAAGGAAGTTGTAGCTGCCAACCGGGTCGTGTAAACCGCATGACTTACTGCCACCATACATGTGAAATTTCGATGAGTCAAAACCACTCCATTAACTTGATCAGTAGTCCGTGAGGATAGAGAATCGTCGCAGGGTCCAATTAGTAAACCTTTTCTCCTTCCATTTCTCCACAGTGAACTAGACTCATCATTAGCGATTCAAACTCGGGAGAGTCGAGTATGATTGTTCTGAGATTAGGAATTGTATGAGCACCATTCGACGTGACGAACCCAATTACAGGTTTCGACAGCTGAATTTGGTGAAGAATCTCAGGTTTAAAGATATTTGATTTCTAAGGAGAGGTAACGACACCGAGAGAGATGATATAGAAATAAAGGATCGAAAGGTGAATAGAGTTAGGAGAAAGAACGAAGGCAATATCTCCTTTTTTGAGGCCAAAATGGTAGTGAAGCAAGAAGGCTAATTTTTTGTGCGAAGGACGAGGATTAATGTCTCACCTTGGTTATTCAAGGTGTAGCGTAGAGTCCACCTTCAAGTAATAAAAAAATACAATGTGGCTTGCTACCGACAGATGCTCCCCCACTTTCAATTCAAATTTGAAAAGAATCGCTAAATATTTTTAAATCCTAATTTATTGTGCCAAGAAATAAAATTTCGGATTTTTTTATGCCATTATCCTTTTTTTGTTAGTCTGCTAGTGAATGAGGATTTCGGGTAGTTGCGACACTTCGTCTATACTTTATAACTTTAAATGCCAACTTACATTTCATATGTAGACTGTGACACTGCCTTTTAAGTGTTGTTTTATATCATAAATTGCACCTATTAACATGTCAATTGCCGTTTCTTTGACAAGCTTTCCAAGTTATTCATTTTAGGTACTTCTGTATGCTTCTATCCTAAGTTATAGACAAGTTTTGATAATATTAAGGATCTAATTCACTCATGGTCCCTTTATGAAAATTGTTCTCCTATATCTTAGCTAATTCAATGATTTCTTTTGTGGCTTTTTTTTTCTCTATAATCCTATAAATAATTAATCTTTCTTTAAAACCCTTCAATCTGGTATTATGATAATCCAAATTTATTTCCCTCGAAGGTTATGACTATGTTTCGATATCAAACAATCGTTACAGTAAAAAGTGAACAAGATGATTGGTCACTGACATGTTCTAGCCCATTTCATCTAATTATGGCTCTCCTTTTTTTCATTTCTCTTATATCATAATGTTTATAAAACTCCTCTTTTTAATGAGAAACAACACAAAAACAATTATGTTTTTCGAGTTCATTGTCGCTATCGTAGAATTTTCCTATACCTTATTGCTGATGTCTCTAGTATTTTATTTTAAAAGGATATAAACTTTTATTAGAAGTCACTTTATAGCAATTAGAAACGTGTCATAATACAACTGCATTAGATTCGTAAAAGCGATGCACACAATTTCCACTCAATGCTCCAATGTCCATAATGTAATCTGCAGCTTACAATACACACATTTGTAACATTGAATAGATTATTGCGATCACGACTTTAGACTATCACCTCTATCTTCTAACACATATTGAATGTCAAATAACATTCTTAGACAACTTACAAAAACCTATAGTGGAGTTATATCCTGACCTTAACTTATAAGATATATACATTTGCTTATACTTGTTCCTTATCCTAAATACCTAGAACGACCTAAACGTTAGCTCTAATACCACTAACTGCAACACCCCTATAAGGTTATTTAACTAACCGAAATGGAGATGTCACGTTCCGTGGTGCTTCTCTTATTTTTTGCAATTAATTGTTGTCATGTATTTCATGACATTTTTTCCTACCAAAAATACTCTAGAGTCTCCATCCTAAACTGGTTCTAATTCCATCTATGAATAATAAAATTTCACTTCAATGAACTCTCAACCTTTAACCCCCAAACTTCATTCAATCACAAACACAGTTTTCAACTCAGATCAACGCTTCTAATAATTATACCAATATAAAATTCTTCTCATGCAATATTAATTACAACCCACATATCTATTATGTACATGCCATATTTGTACAACTTTCATTATATCAAGTGTTAATAGTGAGAAAGGAATCATAAATGAGTGTGTCTTGTTTAGTAATTTTTTTAGGGGCAATGGCATAAATATTCCAAATCTTTGAGGATTTTAAATTTTAATCCAAAAGTTTTTTCCTCTCGAAAATTCAGCAGAGTCTCCTCTATATATTGGTCCTCATTCCATCTATCAATGATAAAATTTCAATTCAGTGAACTCTCAATCTTAACTTTCCTAAACTTTCTTCAACCACAAGCACAATTTTCAACTCAAATCAACACTTCATAGGTGTCAACAATGAGAAAGGAATAATGGATTGAGTGACCACATTATTTATTAATATATTTTTGGATAATGGCATAAAAAATTTAAAACTTTAAGGATTTTTGCATTTTAATTAAAAAGATTTAATTGCTATAATAACTTAGAATTTAAAAACATTTAGCGATTCAATTCAAATTTGAAATGTAGTGAACAAATGTAAATACAGTTTATTTATTTACTAATTAATTAATATATTAATTTTAAAAAATATATTAAACATTCTAAATAATTTTAAAAATTTATTAATTAATTATTCGTTAACTTCAGCTATTAAATATTATAAAAAAATAAAATAATTTTTTATAAAAAAATTAATTAATAATTATTTTATAAGATTGAAAAATTAATTAATGAGACTCTGTCAATTGTGGCCCGGCACTGAGAATCAATCAATTTTTCTGCTCCTGAAGGAAGTTTCACCAAACAGTACTTTGATGTTGGCTCTTTCAAGATCTTGGCACAACTTCCTGCAGCCCGAACTAATTTCCCACCTTGACCTGGGTTCATCTCAATGTTGTAGATTAATGTGCCTATACGCATAGAAGCTAGAGGCATGCAAGTCCCTACTTGTGCATTGATATCAAGATGAGCCATTTGTTTCATCATCTTGTCCCGCAATGAAGTATCAGCTGCATATGTCATAATTAATTTTTTTTAAAACAATTAAAAATAGAAAAGGACTGGAGAGAGAGAGAGGAACAATACGTTCATATTTTTTTGGAAGAAAGCATCTGAAGGAAATGAAAATCAAGATTTCAAGCTTACAGCAAACTTATTTTAAACAATAAATTGCACTACTCACTTGTTATCATCTCAACATTCAATCAAGAGGAAAAATAAAAAAAAATAAAAAAAATAAAAAGTTGCTAAATTTCTTCATTCCTTTCAAACAAATTATACTGCTTTCAATTGTAGCATATATGTTAACTTTATCAAGTTTGGTTCACATGTTTTGATTTTGGTTCACTTGTATAAAATGAAAAAATGTACCAAGTTTGGTTCACATGTTTTGATTTTGGTTCACTTGTATCAAATGAAAAGATGTACTTGTCTTGGTGTGACACTGAGATTGATTTCAAAAGTGTCACCAATTGGTAACATTTTGCAAAATACAAATTTTGGAAGACAATTTAGAGAACTTTATAAGAGTAAGCATTTTGAGAAAAGCAATGCATCATAACTTTTATGGTTCTTGTTGGAGAAGTGAGAATTCCACATCGATAAAAGAAAAAAGAAAAAAGGAAGAGTTAATAAAGTGAAGTAAGCCCAATCCAAATTGCCTAAGGGCATTTTGAAGATAGCTGTAACAGTCCGACCGGAAACCGGTACCTCTCTGTAACGGTCCGAACCATCACCGGTACTAGGATCCAGATCGGCTTAAGGCCGCCGCGACCCGTAGCAAGCCTATCCTGAACTTTGTGTACCTGATAAATCCCATACATGATCAAACATAAACATAAAACTGTAAACTTTTTCTTCCCTCTACCAGGCTTAACCTAAACAAACTCTAAGATATATCAAGCTGAGACAGCCCTCAGAGCCTACTCCAGTGATCCTGCCCGCTTTGGGTCAAGGGATTGAAACCCTTTCTTCCCTTTCACCAACCACTGAACAAGGAAATGGGTACCCCTAAAAATGATGCTTTAGCGACAATAAATTATTGAAACAAACCTGAAGCTGTTTTGCACTACTGGGCTGTTGAGCTTGTCCCTGAGTTGAAGAAGAAGAATACCCTCTAGCCTTATCTTCAGCTCTTGCAAGAAGACCACTGCCAAGCAATCTTGAACCTAATCTAAGTGGAGATAAAGCCAAACAAAACTGAGAATGAAGTGAAGACAGATTAAGGGAAGAAGGAAAGCAGACGGATTGTTTCTTAAATTGGTTGGTTGGAGATGGTATAGCCCAAATGAGAAGAAAGCCATTGCAGGTGAGGTTTTAGAGGAGAAAGAAAGAGATTTCTTTTTTCTTTTTTATTCCCTGAAAGAGATTTCAAAAGAGAAAATGGTGGTTTTGGTCAGTGTAGTGGTTTTGTTGGTTTGCTCGCCAGTTGCATGGAGGAGAGAGATTGGGCAGTTCTCTGAGGATAATGGGGAAATGGCTATCACCAGAGGACATACGAGCTTGGAAGGAGCGGTTTTTGCCTGTCAATATTTCTGTCATTTTTTTTACCAGATTCCAATGATCCGTAGCCATCTGCATTTGTGCCTTAATAATATATTTTTTTTAAAATAAAATTTCCCAATTAACACTTTGTTTGGGAAGGAAGAGAAAGAAAATAATAATAAAAAAAATCTTTTATTATTATTTGAACGAGTGAAAAATTAAAAAGAATAAAAATAAAAATAAAATTTATTTGCTCTCATTTGTGAGAGAGTGATGAATGTAAAGAAAATAGGTAAAAGGATCAATTTGTTCTTATCATCACGGAGATTATAAAAATTGTTCTCCTATATCTTAGCTAATTCAGTGATTTTTTTGTGACTTTATTTTTATCTATAATCTTATAAATATAATTTTTTGTATGTTAATTATTTTAGTCATATTAAACTTATTACATTTCTAATAAGTAATATTTTAAATATATATATAAATATTTTAATTATATAAAAAATAAAGATTACCATTAATACACTTATGATAATATTTTATATTTATATTTATAAATAATTTATTTAAATATATAAATTTTATAATTAATATATACTAAAAGAATAATATTATTTAAATAAAAAATAAGGTCTAATTAATTATCAGTCTGATAAAAAAAATTCTAAAATGAATCAGCCGCCTTTTCAAAGAGTTTACCAAATAGATAAAATAGCTCTTTCAAAATATATTATCTAGGTGAAAAAGTTAAACTAAATATCCTCATTAACATTATATGCATATAGTTAAGGATGATTATTCATTCGGTTCGATTTAAAATCAAATAATATTAATTCCGCCAAAATAATTTATCTAATCTTATCAAAGATAATAATGCTTCTAAAAAGTTAAAAAGAATAAACTATAGCAGTGATTAATTTAGTTTTCCAACATAGACCTTCAATATAATCTTAAAGGCAACTTTATCTACTTCCAAGTGATGAATCGAAATATTTATCAAGAAATACATTAGGAATCCATACACTCTATATATGTAATGTTCTTAAAAGTTGGGTAGACTCTACAATCTTCCTTATTTTTCTCCTAACTAGAGTAACTAATATCTCATTAATGAGATAAACTAACCTCTTAATCATACCTACCATCTCATAACTATCTAAACTAACCCCTTAATCATACCTACCATCTCATAACTATCACTTATTTTATGTGTGTATTCTTCTTGTATGTTCAATCCACTTTTACATAAAGTTTAGATAATTAATCTTTCTCTAAAACCCTTCAATCTGGTATTATGATAATTCAAATTTATTTCCCTCGAAGGTTATGACTATGTTTCGATATCAAGCAATCGTTACAGTAAAAAGTGAACAAAAAGATTGGTCACTCACATGTTTTAGCCTATTTCACCTACTCATGGCTCTCCTTTTTTTCATTTCTCTTATATCATAATATTTATAAAATTCCTCTTTTTAATGATAAACAACACAAAAATAATTATGTTTTTTGAGTTCATTGTGGCTATCGTAGAATTTTCCTATACATTATTGCTAATGTCTCTAATATTTTATTTTAAAAGGATATTGAAGAGATGATTATATACTGTTAGAGCCAAACGACATCGCAGGAAGCAAAAGACAGGTGCAAATCCAGAAACAAAACGGCGTCGTAAACACAGATCCAAAACGGCACCGTTTCATACATAAATGTAATTTATTCCAGGAGAATCCAGAAAATTCTAGAAAAGTCCAGAGAACTCTAAATTCTATGGCCCTTTTCCCATCGAGGAGCGCATTGGTAAGGTTGTCTATTACCTCACCCTTCCTCCAAGCTCTCACATTCACTTGGTCTTTCATGTCACACTTTTGAAAAAGCAAATCAGCCCTCACGGGTCCACCAGCTCAACACTTCCTCTGATGACAAATACCACGATTCCTGACATTGTTTTGGACTATCATTGGATTAAGCGGGGCTCCAAATTTATCGAACAAGCATTAATGCAGTGGCATAAACTATCACTAGAAGATGCAACGTGGGAAGACACAACCTTATTGTGGACACAGTTTCCAGATTTTCACCTTGAGGACAAGGTGGCTTGTCACAAGGACGAGCAATAATAAGCCACATCGGTCCTCTAGAGTGGGTCAAAGGAATCCCAAGTATTATGACAAAGCCACCACCCACATGAACAGTGGCATGCAACGTGGCCACCAAGCTCTCCTTAAAATTTGCTTTCCATTTCTGTTATTATTTCTGAGTAGGCCCTCTGTAACAGTTGGAATTTGATGATGGGCCTAGTCTAAGTCTACATGTGGTGAGAGTGTTGGGTCCAGAATGGGGCTTAATTAAGCTTGATATGGTAGCCTTCTCCAAAATGCCCTTGGGCAATTCGAATTGGGCACACTTCACTTTATTAACTCTTCCTTTCTCCTTTCTTTTATCGATGTGGGATTCCCAACACTCCCCCTCAAGTCCAACTAGCCTGGTCCAGTTGTGACTTCCTGGACTTGTATTCTTTTTGAGTCTGAGGCCTCAGGTCTCTCTTCTCATTTTTGTCCGGGCTTGTACTCTTCTTGAACCTCAGAGACCACAAACTTTCAACATTTTTTAATTTAATGGGTCTATCCTGTAATTGCTAGCCCAACCCGCTAAGAAATTTCTTAGACTTTGGATTTTCATGGGCTGTTAGGTCTCAGTCAAAGCCTCTTAGAGTTTCTTGGGTTTAGGAGTATTCTTCTTGGGGTGAGAATATACCACAAGTTGGATTAAATTTGAGCTCCCCTTCTGTTCAACATACTGGTATTTACATACAAATGCAATACTACTTGATCCTATCTTCTAGGCATTATATCAAGGAGTGGCTAGATGATGGACACTACTTAGATAATGGACAACTACTTACAATAACAAAAAATGAAACAGGAAGCTAACAAAAGAGTGCAAGTACAACTCATCTTTCCAAGATGAAACAAGAGCAGACTCACTATAAAAATACAAAGAAAAATTAAAAGAAAATCATATTAATTCTCATTACTTGTAAAAAATTGCTCTTGCAGCTTCAACAGCCAAGATCTAAATAACCAAATTGTTTCGTCAGAATTGAAAGTTCTTCTGTACAGTTGGAAACGAAGTCGCATATCATCTTAAGATATAACAAAGCCTAACTCCATAAACTAAACATCCTAACCAAGAATAGAAAAGAGGCGCGTAACGTGAAATTACAGTGATAGCAAATACAAACTTATGCAACTCGGCATCAAATGCAAACAAAACAAAAGAATATATTAAACATCGACCATGTGAAAAAGAAATATACACAGAATCAGCGCCAATGAGAAAATATGAGATAACAAGATGAGAGTATAACATCAGAAGAATCTTCTCAAGAGACTAACTACTAGAATTTTGTAGAAACACCATAAATAAGATGGAAAAAAAATGAATAAAATTAACAAAATAAAATTAATATCAACCAGGAAAAATCGGCAGGAAAAGGGAGAAATTTGAACAGAAAAGCTTACCTCACACCAAATAGTATAGAACGATAGCTTCAGTGAATCGGTTCTATTCTATTCTTACTTAATTTAAAATAAACTACACTTATTTTTGTTATAAAAAAAATTAAATTTATAGAAGTTATATATTTTATATTAAAATTAAAAAAAATTATAATTTAGACTTTAAATTTTAATTATATCAATGAACAGATTTTCTAATTTTTGAAATTCAAATATTTAGTCTCTAAATTTTGTTTATGTCAACATTAGAAATTTCTATTTTGTTTTTATTAAAATTAGCGATCTCTCCCATTAATTTAAAACAAAAAAATAAATATATACTTAAATAAAGAGTAAATTGCACTTTCATTTTTGGATGGTAATGTTATTAATAGATTAATATGTTTATTTTTAAAATTAAATATTTAAATTTCTATATGTTATTTCCGTTTAAATTCAACTTCGTTTCATTTTAAAATCTATTAAGTTAAAAATAAAAATAAAAAATATTTTAAATTTTAAAAATACTATAGATAAAAAGATTTATCATTTTCATTTCTTCTGCCTACTTTGTTCAGAAATCTAAAAAGGTCATTAATCACCTTATCAAGAACTCGATTCTTGAAGCATTCCTTCCCTCTTACATATTTGGAAAACCTTCTGAGTCAGCTTTCCTTTACACATAAGAAAAAAATAGATATACTCCTATCAATCCAAAGAAATTGAAGGTGCGGCTAAAGGGCTCACAGAAAAAACCATCGATGGTTGAAAATAAATATTATAAATTCTTGATCTGTTGCATAAAGTAACTTGACTTTTGCTATTTTAATTTACTTCTTCGTTTAGCAATCATAGTTAATAATTTTAGTTTTGAAATGTTTGAAAAATTAATATTTTAATAATAATTTATTTTATAGATGACTTACACCAAATTTATATCATGTAATTTATGGCTTTTTTTTTTTACCAAAAATCCGGCAGTGTTTCCTCTGAAATATGGACTTAATTTCACCTGTGAATAGTAACGTTACACTTCTATAAACTTCAACCTTAACCCCCAAACTTCTTTTAACTTCAAAAAAATTTCAATCCATATCAAACACTTCAAAAACCATCTTACTAATCTCAACACAAAAACTTATGCTAGTAACCCATATTTGTACCAAAATTAAAATATTCAAATATATCTAATTCAAACTATATACAACTTTATCTCTAAAACTTTATGTACATGCCATATTTCCAAAAGTAACTTTATATAAAGAAATTTACAAAATATACCCCAAGATAGTAATGATGTAACTCTGACTGGGTTGATGCAGATCTTGATCTACTATTCCTTGGATCTACAACCTGCGTGAGGAAAAATACATTCCTACGTGCTAAGCAAATTGCTTAGTGGTGCTCAACTTCTTTTATATTTAATATAAAATATACCATTATTAAAATATCAATCCAAAAAAATTGAAGGTGCGGCTAAAGGGCTCACAGAAAAAACCATCGATGGTTGAAAATAAATATTATAAATTCTTGATCTGTTGCATAAAGTAACTTGACTTTTGCTATTTTGAAATGTTTGAAAAATTAATATTTTAATAATAATTTATTTTATAGATGACTTACACCAAATTTATATCATGTAATTTATGGCTTTTTTTTTTACCAAAAATCCGGCAGTGTTTCCTCTGAAATATGGACTTAATTTCACCTGTGAATAGTAACGTTACACTTCTATAAACTTCAACCTTAACCCCCAAACTTCTTTTAACTTCAAAAAATTTCAATCCATATCAAACACTTCAAAAACCATCTTACTAATCTCAACACAAAAACTTATGCTAGTAACCCATATTTGTACCAAAATTAAAATATTCAAATATATCTAATTCAAACTATATACAACTTTATCTCTAAAACTTTATGTACATGCCATATTTCCAAAAGTAACTTTATATAAAGAAATTTACAAAATATACCCCAAGATAGTAATGATGTAACTCTGACTGGGTTGATGCAGATCTTGATCTACTGTTCCTTGGATCTACAACCTGCGTGAGGAAAAATACATTCCTACGTGCTAAGCAAATTGCTTAGTGGTGCTCAACTTCTTTTATATTTAATATAAAATATACCATTATTAAAATATCAATCCAAAAAAATTGAAGGTGCGGCTAAAGGGCTCACAGAAAAAACCATCGATGGTTGAAAATAAATATTATAAATTCTTGATCTGTTGCATAAAGTAACTTGACTTTTGCTGTTTTAATTTACTTCTTCGTTTAGCAATCATAGTTAATAATTTTAGTTTTGAAATGTTTGAAAAATTAATATTTTAATAATAATTTATTTTATAGATGACTTACACCAAATTTATATCATGTAATTTATGGCTTTTTTTTTTTACCAAAAATCCGGCAGAGTTTCCTATGAAATATGGACTTAATTTCACCTGTGAATAGTAACGTTACACTTCTATAAACTTCAACCTTAACCCCCAAACTTCTTTTAACTTCAAAACAATTTCAATCCATATCAAACACTTCAAAAACCATCTTACTAATCTCAACACAAAAACTTATACTAGTAACCCATATTTATACCAAAATTAAAATATTCAAATATATCTAATTCAAACTATATACAACTTTATCTCTAAAACTTTATGTACATGCCATATTTCCAAAAGTAACTTTATATAAAGAAATTTACAAAATATACCCCAAGATAGTAATGTTGTAACTCTGACTGGGTTGATGCAGATCTTGATCTACTGTTCCTTGGATCTACAACCTGCGCGAGGAAAAATACATTCCTACGCGCTAAGCAAATTGCTTAGTGGTGCTCAACTTCTTTTATATTTAAAAAAATAAATCATTTAAATCAAATTTCATTTATCAACAATAAATCAAACAAATAACAATAAAGTATATAGCAAACAATTTGAAACAATTCTAAATCATACTATTATTTCACATATATACAAATTTTAATTTCATAGTCTTTTTCTTTTTTTTTCATGTAAAAAAAATTTGTTTTCTCTTAATACTTTTATTTATTTATTATTTTTCTTTTGTCCCCTATAAATTTAAATGGGACTGTTAAGTCAGATAAGAAAACTGTATCTGTAGGGCACAAAGTGCCAAATAACTGTATGGCTCAAAAGCCGAGTTTATGAAAGTAACAATAATGCCCTCTAAAAGCCTGTAAATAACAGCCATTATATCACATAACGACTGTTTAGTTAAAAACATATTTTCAATATAGTTCAAAAGTACTATTCACAAATAAGTACATAGCACAAAGCAGAGGGGTCTATTGAAAGATATGAAGGTCGGTTGGTACAAAGTGGTCCACTCAAACCTATAGTTTTGACTATCAAGAGACATTTGCAGCACTACAAAGATGAGCTCCATTTTTGAAAATCAGTTGATTGATATTTTCACTAAGGGAATTTGTAGCAAACATTTCCAAGGTTTGGTTTGCAAGATGGATGTACAAGATATCTGTGCACCATCTTGAGAGGGAGAGTTGATAATATTCTTCCCTTTAGTTTATTGAACAGTCCTAATTAGGGTTCCTAATTAAGGTTGCAATTAACGTTGTAAAATGAGCAGTTATATTTTTGTATACTCAAATTTATGCACCATCTTGAAGGGAGAGTTGATAATATTCTTCCTTTTAATTTATTGAATACTCCTAATTAGGCTAGGATTCCTAATTAAGGTTGCAATTAATATTGTAAAATGAGCAGTTAAATTTTTGTATACTCAAATTTCCTAGTTTAGAATTATTGTATAAATAGGTTTCATTGTAAAGTTCAGAACTACTATGATAAGAACTATTCAATTTGATCTCATCTTCTTTGTTAAAAACGTGTAATATGAAGATGACAACTGAATATAGAACTAACCACTCAAAGCAGAGTCTTGGGCTTTCGAGTGGTTATATTGTCAGTGACCAACCTAAAACCTTGATGAGCATCAACAATCTCCACGATGGTCATGGCACCAAGCAGGAAAAACACGACCTCACTTACTTCTGCAGAAGCATGTGTCAACTCCGAAACAGCTATATCAGTCGAAGGTGCCTGCTCAAGAAAGTGATAGCTAAATATTAGTGTAATAGACAATACCTGGAACTTATGGTTGTTTTCATGAAACATAAAAAGGGACCCATTTTTGCATGATAGTTATGGTGGGAGACTTTGGACTTATACTGGCAGGGTCAAATTTATTTGTTCGCATACTTACAAGAATTGATAATTGATATTTGAAACACAGCAATGTGGAATTCTATAGTTCACGGTTCAGTTATCAGGAAGCCATTATAAACCACGCTGCCAAAAAATTTTGCTTCCATGCACGAGTCTATCAGTTTATGGCATCCCAATTCAGAATCCACTACAGCCTAATTGTGGAAATTATTTCACCAAGGAAGTTCCAGCTACATGATGATCCAAAATTTCTTCAAAGAAAAGAAGGTAAATATACCCAAACATCCACCCACACAAATGAAGGATATCATTTATGAAGTTGTTCTATTTTATCGATCAATCAGTAACGAAGTTTAGTAACCAATCCAGTATGCAGCTGTAAAAGGACAACCCCACATGGGCAACATAAGTTACACATAACAGAAGCCTTTTATTGAAATTTAGCCAGCAGCAGGATGAGATAGGGCTATAACAAATTTAAGGAAATCACAGAGAGACATCTCAGTTCAATTATGTCTATTTTATAGCTTCTATGAACAAGTAAAACTGATACATCAGGCAGTCATGCAAGTGGCCAGAAGATGAATGGGAAACATACACTTTAATCTAAACTAAATGTCACCGGTAATTCTTTGAGAAAAAAAATGTCTCTAGTAATAATTAAGCAGTAATTATGACTTTTACCCCAATGCTTCGAACTACCCATAAGCTCACAGCCATCAATATCCTACTCCACTTTTATTGAAAGCTAGAGACTCTTCAAAAATGATGGCAGCATATCCAATTCCAAAGAGTAATGCCATAGCAAGATCCTGTCTCAGAAAATTTCATCAAATTAACCATTAAATATCATTTCATGTTTACTGCATATTTAAGCATTTGTTAATAATTAATACATCAAATTATAAGATTTTTCCACACGAGAGAGTTAACCTGATTGGCTGCAACCCAAGAATGGTTAATCGCTGGAGCCCCAGTTGCAGCTGCTGCGAATACTGCAAGAGCTTTTAGCAAATCAGTCTTTGGCTGGTACGTGGCTGCAAAATCTTGTGAACTTGTTTCGTCAAGTGAACATAAAGGATCACATGACCCAGCTTCTGTTGTCAGCCCCTGATTTTATATATATGCTAACCGTTAACATGAACTGCTACCAGAAAAAGGCAGATAAAGGAGGAATAAATGTGTAATGAATGATTGAATGGGTCTCACATATCAATAAATTAGTCCTATACAAGCAGCTAGAACTTCAGATAATAAACAATATGCATTCTGCAATGCAAATACGGTAACTCTGCAGACATAAGAGAAACCACCTCGTATCCATTTCAACATTTAAAAGAAGTAATAAAAAAGGCGTGACAAGAACATTTCCACATACACATCACACACAAACAACAAAGAGTATTTCAGAAAATGAAATGTCAAATCTCAATAGAGGAATCCAAAAATATGGTTTCCGTTCAATTTAAAAAATACATGTGAAAATCAAGTAATCCCTTTCACCAAACACTGAACAAGGAAATGGGTACCCCTAAAAATGATGCTTTAGCGACAATAAATTATTGAAACAAACCTGAAGTTGTTTTGCACTACTGGGCTGTTGAGCTTGTCCCTGAGTTGAAGAAGAAGAATACCCTCTAGCCTTATCTTCAGCTCTTGCAAGAAGACCACTGCCAAGCAATCTTGAACCTAATCTAAGTGGAGATAAAGCCAAACAAAACTGAGAATGAAGTGAAGACAGATTAAGGGAAGAAGGAAAGCAGACGGATTGTTTCTTAAATTGGTTGGTTGGAGATGGTATAGCCCAAATGAGAAGAAAGCCATTGCAGGTGAGGTTTTAGAGGAGAAAGAAAGAGATTTCTTTTTTCTTTTTTATTCCCCTGAAAGAGATTTCAAAAGAGAAAAAGGTGGTTTTGGTCAGTGTAGTGGTTTTCTTGGTTTGCTCGCCAGTTGCATGGAGGAGAGAGATTGGGCAGTTCTCCGAGGATAATGGGGAAATAGCTATCACCAGGGGACATACGAGCTTGGAAGGAGCGGTTGTTGCCTGTCAATATTTCTGTCATTTTTTTTATCAGATTCCAATGATCCGTAGCCATCTGCATTTGTGCCTTAATAATATATTTTTTTTAAAACAAAATTTCCCAATTAACACTTTGTTTGGGAAATAGGAAGAGAAAGAAAATAATAATAAAAAAAATCTCTTTATATTTGAACGAGTGAAAAATTAAAAAGCATAAAAAGAAAAATAAAATTTATTTGCTCTCATTTGTGAGAGAGTGATGAATGTAAAGAAAATAGGTAAAAGTATCAATTTGTTCTTATCATCACGGTGATTATAAAAATTGTTCTTCTATATCTTAGCTAATTCAGTGATATTTTTTTTACTTTATTTTTATCTATAATCTTATAAATATAATTTTTTGTATGTTAATTATTTTAGTCATTAAACTTATTACATTTTCAATAAGTAATATTTTAAATATATATATAAATATTTTAATTATATAAAAAATAAAGATTACCATTAATACAATTATTATAATATTTTATATTTATATTTATAAATAATTTATTTAAATATATAAATTTTATAATTAATATATACTAAAAGAATAATATTATTTAAATAAAAAATAAGGTCTAATTAATTATCAGTCTGATAAAAAAAAATTCTAAAATGAATCAGCCGCCTTTTCAAAGAGTTTACCAAATAGATAAAATAGCTCTTTCAAAATGTATTATATAGGGGAAAAAGTTGAACTAAATATCCTCATTAACATTATATACATATAGTTAGGGATGATTATTCATTCGGTTCGATTTAAAATCAAATCGAATTGAATAAATTAAAAATTATTTTTTTGTATGTTAGCTAATTCAGTGATTTTTTTGTGACTTTATTTTTATCTATAATCTTATAAATATAATTTTTTGTATGTTAATTATTTTAATAATATTAAACTTATTAAATTTCCAATAAATAATTTATGGAAAGTGAAAATCTATTAATATGGCTTGAATTTACATATGCTAATTAAAGTCTTAACATTTATTATTTTTAGACCGCACCCGAAGGCTGCCTACGTACCTCCAATAAAGGATCAGGTCCACGTAGCTCTTAACAATAGATAATAACATAAAGTTTATACTAACATAATTAATTCCTGCAAATAATCAACTACATTATCACATTATGCTATTCAGAAATAATTTTATTCATTTATTTAATAATCTATTTGAGGAATAAGAGTTATATCTAGAATCCAATAAATAACTAAGGAAACATAAATAATTATATTTTCATAGCTATACTTTACACAATATTATTCAGAAAGTGTTTAAAATCTAACTATATCACCAATATAGATAACAACTAACTAGAGTAACTAATATCTCATTAATGAGATAAACTAACCTCTTAATCATACCTACCATCTCATAACTATCTAAACTAACCCCTTAATCATACCTACCATCTCATAACTATCACTTATTTTATGAGTGTATTCTTCTTGTATCTTCAATCCACTTTTACATAATGTTTAAATAATTAATCTTTCTCTAAAACCCTTCAATCTGATATTATGATAATTCAAATTTATTTCCCTCGAAGGTTATGACTATGTTTCGATATCAAGCAATCGTTATAGTAAAAAGTGAACAAGAAGATTGCTCACTCACATGTTCTATCCTATTTCACCTACTCATGGCTCTCCTTTTTTTCATTTCTCTTATATCATAATATTTATAAAATTCCTCTTTTTAATGATAAACAACACAAAAACAATTATGTTTTTTGAGTTCATTGTGGCTATCGTAGAATTTTCCTATACATTATTCCTAATGTCTCTAGTATTTTATTTTAAAAGGATATAAACCTTTATTAGAAGTCACTTCATAGCAATTAGAAACTTGTCATGATACAACTGCATCAGATATAAGGCATCTACCATATCCTAGCAGATTCTTAAAAGTGATGCACACAATTTCCACTCAATACTCCAATGTCCATAATGTAATCTGCAGCTTACAATACACACATTTGTAGCATTGAATAGATTATTGCGATCACGACTTTAAACTATCACCTCACGGACTACTGATCGAGTTAATGGAGTGGTTTTGACTCATCGAAATTGCACATGCATGGTGGCTGTAAGTCATGAGGTTTACACGACCCGGATGGCAGCTGCAACTTCCTTTTTTCCGTTGCCTCATTTTCATGTTTATGGCTTGTGTTATTTCCTGAGAGCTTTAACTATAGGAGCGGTGGTGGTGTCCATGGTTAAATTTGATATGAAGACAATGTTGACAGTAATTCAGGAGAGTAAGGTCACTCACGTAGCACAGACTGCACCGGCGGTGGTGCTGATGACTAAGGATCCAAGGTTGTTAGACGACTATGATTTGAGCTCTCTAGATGTTGTAGCCTGCAGAGTTGCTTCGCTTAGGAAAAGCGTAGTTAAACTATTTCGGCAACAATTTCCAAATTTGACTTTAAGTCAGGTTAGTTAAACACCAGACCTGGATTTTTAGCATTAACCGGTGGTTAATTTCTCACATGGGTTATTCAATGTGTAGCGTATGATCCACCGTTAAGTTATAAAAAAATACAGAAGGAACGTCACGTTAGCCACCGGCAAATGCTCCCCCACTTACATTTCAAATTTGAATTGTTCTCCACAGTGAGCTAGACTCATCATCAACGATTCAAACTCGAGAGAGTCGAGTACGATTGTTTTGAGATTAGGAATTATATGAGCAGCATTCGACGTTACGAACACAATTACAGGTTTTAACAGCTGAATTTGGTGGAGAATCTCAGGTTTAAAGATAATTGATTTTTAAGGAGAGGTAACGACACCGAGAGAGAAGATACAGAAATAAAAGATCGAAAGGTGAATAAAGTTAGGAGAAAGAACGAAGGCAATATCTCCTTCTATGAGGCCAAAATGGTGGTGAAGCAAGAAGGCTAATTTTTTGTGCGAAGGACGAAGTCGGGAAATTAAATTCGACAGCGAGTGACGGCGTCGATGAGAGCGTTTTAGGTTTTTCTACACCATATAAGAATTTTAACTTAACTAACCAAGGATTAATATCTCACCTTGCTTATCCAAGGTATAGCGTAGAGTTCACCGTCAAGTAATAAAAAAATACAATATGGCCTGCTACCGACAGATGCTACCCCACTTTCATTTCAAATTTTGAAAGAATCGCCAAATATTTTTAAAATCAAATTTATTGTGCCAGTAAATAAAATTATGGATTTTTTATACCATTATCCTTTTTTTCTTCAAGCAACAATTTCATTTAGTCTGCTAGTGAATGACGATTTGGGGTAGCTGCGACACTTCGTCTATGCCTTATAACTTCAAATGCCAACTTACGTTTTATATCTAGACTGTGACACTGCCTTTCAAGTGTTGTTTTATGTCATAAATTGCACCTATTGGCATGCCAATTGCCGTTTCTTTGACAAGCTTTCCAAGTTATTCATTTTAGGTACTTCTATATGCTTTTATCCCAAGTTATAGTCAAGTTTTGACAATATTAAGGGTCTAATTCACTCACGGTCTCTTTACGAAAGTTGTTCTCCTATATCTTAGCTAATTCAGTTATTTCCTTTGTGGCTTTATTTTTATCCATAATCTTATAAATATAATTATTTATATATTAATTATTTTAGTCATATTAAACTTATTAAATTTCCAATAAGTAATTTATTCAACGTGAAAATCTATTAATATGCCTTGAATTTACATCACTACTATTTGCTAATTAAAATCTTAAAAATTAATATTTTTGGACCGCACCCGAAAGCTGCCTACGTACCTCCAATAGAGGATCAGGTCCACGTAGGTCTTAACAATATATAATAACATAAAGTTTATACTAACATAGTTAATTCTTGCTAATAATCAACCACATTACCACATTATATCTAGAATCCAGTAAATAACTAAGGAAACATAAATAATTATATTTTCATAACTATATTTTGCACAATATTATTAAAAAACTAAATATCAATATTCAAAACATGTATACATATATACACACAAATTTATATATAAACAAATATCAATATAACTCATCAATAATATTTACTTGTACCAATTAAAGCGTTTAAAATCTAACTATATCACCAATATAGATAACAACTAAACTTTTAATAAACAATAACTATCTAAACTAACCCCTTAATCATACCTACCATCTTATAACTATCACTTATTTTATGTGTGTACTTTTCTTGTATCTTCAATCCACTTTTCCATAATGTTTAGATAATTAATCTTTCTTTAAAACTCTTCGATCTTGTATTATGATTATTCAATTTTATTTCCCTAGAAGGTTATGACTATGTTTCGATATCAAACAATCTTACACTAAAAAGTGAACAAGAAGATTGGTCACTGACATGTTCTAGCCTATTTCACCTACTCATGGCTCTCCTTTTTTTCATTTCTCTTGTATTATAATATATATAAAATTCCTCCTTTTAATTACAAACAACACAAAAAACAAATATGTTTTTCGAGTACATTGTCGCTATCATAGAATTTTTCTATACCTTACTGCTGATATCTCTAGTATTTTATTTTAAAAGGATATAAACTTTTATTAGAAGTCACTTCATAGTAATTAGAAACTTTTCATGAAACAACTGCATCAGATATAAGGCATCTACCATATCCTAGCAGATTCTTAAAAGTGATGCACACAATTTCCAATCAATGCTCTAATGTCCATAATGTAATCTGCAGCTTACAATACGCACATTTGCAGCATTGAATAGATTATCGCAATCACGACTTTAGACTATCACCTCTATCTTCTAATACATGTTGAATGTCAAATAAATTTCTTAGCCAATTTACAAAAACCTATAGTAGAGTTATATCCTGACCTTAACTTATAAGGTATATACATTTGCTTATACTTGTTCCTTCTCCTTAATACCTAGAACGACCTAAACGTTAGCTCTAATACCACTAACTGCAACACTACTATAAGGTTATTTAACTAACCGAAATGGAGATGTCACGTTCCGTGGTGCTTCTCTTATTTTTTGAATTAACTATTATCATGTATTTCATTACATTTTTTGCTACCGAAAATACTCTAGAGTTTCCTTTCTAAACTGGTTCTAATTCCATCTATGAATAATAAAATTTCACTTCAATGAACTCTCAACCTTTAACCCCCAAACGTCATTCAATCACAAACACAATTTTCAACTTAGATCAACTCTTCTAATAATTATACCAAAATAAAACTCTTCTCATGCAATATTAATTAACACCCACATATCTATTATGTACATGCCATATTTGTACAATTTTCATTATGTGAAGTCTCAATAGTGAGAAAGGAATCACGAATGAGCGTGTCTTCTTTAGTAATATTTTTCGGGGCAATGGCATAAATATTCCAAATCTTTGAGGATTTTAAATTTTAATCCAAAAGTTTTTTCCTAACAAAAATTTGGCAGTCTCCTCTATATATTGGTCCTCATTCCATCTGTCAATAATAAAATTTCAATTAAGTGAACTCTCAATCTTAACTTTCCTAAACATCCTTCAACCACAAACACAATTTTCAACTCAAATCAACACTTCATAGATACCAAGTGTCAACAATGAGAAAGGAATAATGGATTGAGTGATCACATTATTTATTAATATATTTTTGGATAATAGCATAAAAAATTTAAACCTTTAAGGATTTTTTGCATTTTATTTAAAAAGATTTTACTTGCTACAATAACTTAGAATTTAAAAACATTTAGCAATTCAATTCAAATTTGAAATATAAGTGGGAGAGCATTTGCCGGTGGCTAACGTGACGTTCCATCTGTATTTTTTTACTACTTAACGGTGGATCATACGCTACACATTGAATAACCAATGTGAAAAATTAACTGCCAGTTAATGGTAAAAATCCAAGTTTGGTGTTTAACTAACCTGACTTAAAGTCAAATTTGGAAATTGTTGCCGGAACAGTTCAACTACGCTTTTCCTAAGCGAAGCAACGCTGTAGTCTCCAACATCTAGAGACCTCAAATCATAGCCGTCTAACAACCTAGGATCCTTAGTCATCAGCACCACCGTCGGTGCAGTCTGTGCTATGTGAGTGATCTTACACTCCTGAATTACTGTCAACATTGTCTTAATATCAAATTTACCTATGGACACCACCGTCGCTCCCATAGTTAAAGCCCTCACGAAATAACATAAGCCATAAACATGAAAATAAGGGAAAAGGAAGTTGCAGCTGCCATCCAGGTCGTGTAAACCTCATGACTTACAGCCACCATACATGTGAAATTTCGATGAGTCAAAACCACTCCATCAACTCGACCAGTAGTCCATGAGGATAGAAAATCATCGCAGGGTCCAATCGGTAAACCATCCCTCGAGTACGATTGTTTTGAGATTAGGAATTATACGAGCAGCACTCGACGTTACGAACACAATTACAGGTATTGACAGCAGAATTTGGTGGAGAATCTCATGTTCAAAGATAATTGATTCTTAAGGAGAGCTAACGACAGCGAGAGAGAAGATACAGAAATAAAGAATCGAAAGGTGAATAGAGTTCGGAGAAAGAACAAAGGCAATATCTACTTTTCTGAAGCCAAAATGGTGGTAAAGCGAGAAGTCTAATTTTTTGTGCGAAGGACGAAGTCGGGAAAATAAATTCGACAGAGAGTGACGACATCGAAGAGAGCGTTTTATGTTTTTCTACACCAATTAAAAATTTTAACTTAACTAACCAAGGATTAATATCTCACCTTGGTTATCCAAGGTGTAGCGTAGAGTCCACCTTCAAGTAATAAAAAAATACAATATCGCCTGCCACCGATAGATGCTCCCCCACTTTCAATTCAAATTTGGAAAGAATCGCCAAATATTTTTAAATCTTAATTCATTGTGCCAAGAAATAAAATTTTGGATTTTTTATGCCATTATCCTTTTTTCTTCAAGCAACAATTTAATTTAGTCGCTAGTGAATGAGGATTTGGGGTAGCTGCGACACTTCGTCTATGCCTTATAACTTCTAATGCCAACTTACGTTTTATATCTAGACTGTGACACTGCCTTTCAAGTGTTGTTTTATATCATAAATTACACCTATTGGCATGCCAATTGCCGTTTTTTTTACAAGCTTTCCAAGTTATTCATTTTAGGTACTTCAGTATGCTCCTACTCTATGCTATAGTCAAGTTTTGGCAATATTAAGGGTCTAATTCACTCATGGTCTCTTTATGAAAATTGCTCTCCTATATCTTAGCTAATTCAGTGATTTCTTTTGTGGCTTTACTTTTATTAATAATCTTATAAATATTATTATTTGCATGCTAATTATTTTAGTCATACTAAACTTATTAAATTTTCATTAAGTTATTTTTTCGACGTGAAAGTCTATTAATATGGCTTGAATATACATCGCTGGTATTTGCTAATTAAAGTCTGAACATTTATTATCTTTGGACCGCACCTGAAGGCTGCCTACGTACCTCCAATAGAGGATCAGGTCTACGTAGCTCTTAACAATAGATAATAACATAAAGTTTATACTAACATAATTTATTCTAGCTAATAATCAACCACATTATCACATTATATCTAGAATCCAGTAAATAACTAAGGAAACATAAATAATTATATTTTCATAGCTATATTTTGCACAATATTATTAAGAAACTAGATATCAATATTCAAAACATGTATATATATATATATATACACACAAATTTATATATAAACAAATATCAATATAACTCAATAATAATTACTTATACCGATTAAAGAGTTTAAAATCTAAATATATCACCAATATAGATAACAAATAAACTTTTAATAAACAATAACTATCTAAACTAACCCCTTAATCATACCTACCATCTTATAATTATCACTTATTTTATGTGTGTATTCTTCTTGTATCTTCAATCCACTTTTACATAATGTTTAGCTAATTAATCTTTCTTTAAAACCCTTCGATTTTGTATTATGATAATTCAAATTTATTTCCCTAAAAGGTTATGACTATGTTTCGATATCAAACAATCGTTACACTAAAAAGTGAACAAGAAGATTGGTCATTGACATGTTCTAGCCTATTTCAGCTACTCATGGCTCTCCTTTTTTTCATTTCTCTTGTATTATAATATATATAAAATGCCTCCTTTTAATTACAAACAACACAAAAAATAAATATGTTTTTCGAGTACATTGTCGCTATCATAGAATTTTTCTATACCTTACTGCTGATATCTCTAGTATTTTATTTTAAAAGGATATAAACTTTTATTAGAAGTCACTTCATAGCAATTCGAAACTTGTCATGATACAACTGCATCAAATATACGGCATCTACCATATCCTAGCAGATTCTTAAAAGTGATGCACAAACTTTCCAATCAATGCTCCAATGTACATAATGTAATCTGCAGCTTACAATACACACATTTGAAGCATTAATTAGATTATTGCGATCACGACTTTAGACTATCACCCCAATCTTCTAATACATGTTGAATGTCAAATAACATTCTTAGCCAACTTACAAAAACCTATAGTAGAGTTATATCCTGACCTTTACTTATAACGTATAAACATTTGCTTATACTTGTTCCTTCTCCTTAATACCTAGAACGGCCTAAACGTTAGCTCTAATACCACTAACTGCAACACCCCTATAAGGTTATTTAACTAACCGAAATGGAGATGTCAGGTTCGGTGGTGCTTCTCTTATTTTTTCAATCAACTATTATCATGTATTTCATGACATTTTCTCCTACTGAAAATACTCTAGAGTCTCCTTTCTAAACTGGTTCTAATTCCATCTATGAATAATAAAATTTCACTTCCATGAACTCTCAACCTTTAACCCCCAAACTTCATTCAATCACAAACACAATTTTCAACTCAGATCAACACTTTTAATAGTTATACCAAAAAAAAATTATTCTCATCCAATATTAATTACGACCCACATATCTATTATGTATATGCCATATTTGTCCAATTTTCATTATGTCATGTTTTAATAGTGAGAAAGGAATGGCGAATGAGTGTGTCTTGTTTAGTAATATTTTTAAGGGGCAATGGCATAAATATTCCAAACCTTAGAGGATTTTAAATTTTAATCCAAAGGTTTTTTCGTATCGAAAATTCGGCAGCGTCTCCTCTATATATTGGTCCTAATTCAATCTGTGAATGATAAAATTTAAATTCAGTGAACTCTCAATCTTAACTATCCTAAACTTCCTTCAACCACAAACACAATTTTCAACTCAAATCAACACTCCATAGATACCAAGTGTCAACAATGAGAAAGGAATAATGGATTGAGTGACCACATTATTTATTAATATATTTTTGGATAATGGCATAAAAAATTTAAACCTTTAAAGATTTTTTGCATTTTAATTAAAAAGATTTTACTTGCTACAATAACTTAGAATTTAAAAACATTTAGCGATTCAATTCAAATTTGAAATGTAAGTGGGAGAGCATTTGCCGGTGGCTAAAGTAACGTTCCATTTGTATTTTTTTATTACTTAACGGTGGATCATACGCTACACATTGAATAACCAATTTGAGAAATTAACTGCCAGTTAATGGTAAAAATCCAAGTTTGGTGTTTAACTAACCTGACTTAAAGTCAAATTTGGAAATTGTTGCCGGAACAATTCAACTATGCTTTTCCTAAGCGAAGCAACGCTATAGTCTCCAACATCTAGAGAGCTCAAATCATAGCCGTCTCACAACCTAGGATCCTTAGTCATCAGCACCACCGCCGGTGCAGTCTGTGCTACGTGAGTGACCTTTCGCTCCTAAATTGCTATCAACATTGTCTTCATATCAAATTTACCTATGGACACCACCGTCGCTCCCATAGTTAAAGCCCTCACGAAATAACATAAACCATAAACATGAAAATAAGGCAAAAGAAAGTTGCAGCTGCCATCCAGGTCGTGTAAACCTCATGACTTACAGCCATTATCCATGTGAAATTTCGATGAGTCAAAACCACTACATCAACTCGACCAGTAGTCCGTGAGGATAGAGAATCATCGCAGGGTCCAATCGGTAAACCTTCCCTCGAGTACGATTGTTTTGAGATTAGGAATTATACGAGCAGCATTCGACGTTACGAACACAATTACAGGTATTGACAGCTGCATTTGGTAGAGAATCTCATGTTTAAAGATAATTGATTCTTAAGGAGAGGTAACGACACCGAGAGAGAAGATACAAAAATAAAGAATCGAAAGGTGAATAGAGTTAGGAGAAAGAACAAAGGCAATATCTACTTTTCTGAAGCCAAAATGGTGGTGAAGCGAGAAGTCTAATTTTTTGTACGAAGGACGAAGTCGGGAAAATAAATTCGACAGAGAGTGACAGCATCGAAGAGAGCGTTTTATGTTTTTCTACACCAATTAAGAATTTTAACTTAACTAACCAAGGATTAATATCTCACCTTGATTATCCAAGGTGTAGCGAAGAGTCCACCGTCAAGTAATAAAAAAATACAATATGGCCTGCTATCGATAGATGCTCCCCCACTTTCAATTCAAATTTGGAAAGAATCGCCAAATATTTTTAAATCTTAATTCATTGTGCCAAGAAATAAAATTTTGGATTTTTTATGCCATTATCCTTTTTTCTTCAAGCAACAATTTAATTTAGTCTGCTAGTGAATGAGGATTTGGGGTAGCTGCAACACTTCGTCTATGCCTTATAACTTCTAATGCCAACTTACGTTTTATATCTAGACTGTGACACTGTCTTTCAAGTGTTGTTTTATATCATAAATTACACCTATTGGGATGCCAATTGCCGTTTTTTTTACAAGCTTTCCAAGTTATTCATTTTAGGTACTTCAGTATGCTCCTACTCTATGTTATAGTCAAGTTTTGGCAATATTAAGGGTCTAATTCACTCATGGTCTCTTTATGAAAATTGCTCTCCTATATCTTAGCTAATTCAGTGATTTCTTTTGTGGCTTTACTTTTATCTATAATTTTATAAATATTATTATTGGCATGCTAATTATTTTAGTCATAGTAAACTTATTAAATTTTCATTAAGTAATTTATTCGACGTGAAAATCTATTAATATGGCTTGAATATACATCGCTGCTATTTGCTAATTAAAGTCTTAACATTTATTATCTTTGGACCGCACCCGAAGGCTGCCCACGTACCTCCAATAGAGGATCAGGTCTACGTAGCTCTTAACAATAGAAAATAACATAAAGTTTATACTAACATAATTTATTCTAGCTAATAATCAACCACATTATCACATTATATCTAGAATCCAGTAAATAACAAAGAAAACATAAATAATTATATTATCATAGCTATATTTTCCACAATATTATTAAGAAACTAGATATCAATATTCAAAACATGTATATATATATATATATAGATACACACAAATTTATATATAAACAAATATCAATATAACTCATCAATAATAATTACTTGTACCGATTAAAGCGTTTAAAATCTAACCATATCACCAATATAGATAACAAATAAACTTTTAATAAACAATAACTATCTAAACTAACACTTATTTTATGTGTGTATTCTTCTTGTATCTTCAATCCACTTTTACATAATACTTAGCTAATTAATCTTTCTTTAAAACCCTTCGATTTTGTATTATGATAATTCAAATTTATTTCCCTAAAAGGTTATGACTATGTTTCGATATCAAACAATCGTTACACTAAAAAGTGAACAAGAAGATTGGTCACTGACATGTTCTAGCCTATTTCACCTACTCATCGCTCTCCATTTTTTCATTTCTCTTGTATTATAATATATATAAAATGCCTCCTTTTAATTACAAACAACACAAAAAACAAATATGTTTTTCGAGTACATTGTCGCTATCATAGGATTTTTCTATACCTTATTGCTGATGTCTCTAGTATTTTATTTTAAAAGGATATAAACTTTTATTAGAAGTCACTTCATAGTAATTAGAAACATGTCATGAAACAACTGCATCAGATATAAGGCATCTACCATATCCTAGCAGATTCTTAAAAGTGATGCACAAACTTTCCAATCAATGCTCCAATGTACATAATGTAATCTGCAGCTTACAATACACACATTTGCAGCATTGAATAGATTATTGCGATCACGACTTTTATCTTCTAATACATGTTGAATGTCAAATAACATTCTTAGTCAACTTACAAAAACCTATAGTAGAGTTATATCCTGACCTTAACTTATAAGGTATATACATTTGCTTATACTTGTTCCTTCTCCTTAATACCTAGAACGGCCTAAACGTTAGCTCTAATACCACTAACTGCAACACTCCTATAAGGTTATTTAACTAACCGAAATGGAGATGTCACGTTTCGTGGTGCTTCTCTTATTTTTTCAATTAACTATTATCATGTATTTCATGATATTTTTTCCTACCGAAAATACTCTAGAGTTTCCTTTCTAAACTGGTTCTAATTCCATCTATGAATAATAAAATTTCACTTCAATGAACTCTCAACATTTAACCCCCAAACGTCATTCAATCACAAACACAATTTTCAACTCAGATAAACTCTTCTAATAATTATACCAAAATAAAACTTTTCTCATGCAATATTAATTACCAACCACATATCTATTATGTACATGCCATATTTGTACAATTTTCTATATGTCAAGTCTCAATAGTGAGAAAGGAATCGCGAATGAGTGTGTCTTGTTTAGTAATATTTTTTCGGAGCAATGGGATAAATATTCCAAATCTTTGAGGATTTTAAATTTTAATCCAAAGGTTTTTTCCTATCGAAAATTCGGCAGCGTCGCCTCTATATATTGGTCCTCATTCCATCTGCGAATGATAAAATTTCAATTCAGTGAACTCTCAATCTTAACTTTCCTAAACTTCCTTCAACCACAAACACAATTTTCCAATCAAATCAACACTTCATAGATACCAAGTGTCAACAATGAGAAAGGAATAATGGATTGAGTGACCACATTATTTATTAATATATTTTTGGATAATGGCATAAAAAATTTAAACCTCTAAAGATTTTTTGCATTTTAATTAAAAAGATTTTACTTGCTACAATAACTTAGAATTTAAAAACATTTAGCGATTCAATTCAAATTTGAAATGTAAGTGGGAGAGCATTTGCCGGTGGCTAAAGTAACGTTCCATCTGTATTTTTTTATTACTTAACGGTGGATCATACGGTACACATTGAATAACCAATGTGAGAAATTAACTGCCAGTTAATGGTAAAAATCCAAGTTTGGTGTTTAACTAACATGACTTAAAGTCAAATTTGAAAATTGTTGCCGGAACAATTCAACTATGCTTTTCCTAAGGGAAGCAACGCTATAGTCTCCAACATCTAGAGAGGTCAAATCATAGCCGTCTCACAACCTAGGATCCTTAGTCATCAGCACCACCGCCGGTGCAGTCTGTGCTACGTGAGTGACCTTTCGCACCTAAATTACTGTCAACATTGTCTTCATATCAAATTTACCTATGGACACCACCGTCGCTCCCATAGTTAAAGCCCTCACGAAATAACATAAACCATAAACATGAAAATAAGGCAAAAGGAAGTTGCAGCTGCCATCCAGGTCGTGTAAACCTCATGACTTACAGCCACTATACATGTGAAATTTCGATGAGTCAAAACCACTCCATCAACTCGACCAGTAGTCCGTGAGGATAGAGAATCATCGCAGGGTCCAATCGGTAAACCTTCCCTCGAGTACGATTGTTTTGAGATTAGGAATTATACGAGCAGCATTCGACGTTACGAACACAATTACAGGTATTGACAGCAGAATTTGGTGGAGAATCTCATGTTTAAAGATAATTGATTCTTAAGGAGACCTAACGACACCGAGAGAGAAGATACAGAAATAAAGAATCGAAAGGTGAATAGAGTTAGGAGAAAGAACAAAGGCAATATCTACTTTTCTGAAGCCAAAATGGTGGTAAAGCGAGAAGTCTAATTTTTTGTGCGAAGGACGAAGTTGGGAAATAAAATTCGACAGAGAGTGACGGCATCGAAGAGAGCGTTTTATGTTTTTCTACACCAATTAAGAATTTTAACTTAACTAACCAAGGATTAATATCTCACCTTGGTTATCCAAGGTGTAGCGTAGAGTCCACCTTCAAGTAATAAAAAAATACAATATCGCCTGCCACCGATAGATGCTCCCCAACTTTCAATTCAAATTTGGAAAGAATCGCCAAATATTTTTAAATCTTAATTCATTGTGCCAAGAAATAAAATTTTGGATTTTTTATGCCATTATCCTTTTTTCTTCAAGCAACAATTTAATTTAGTCGCTAGTGAATGAGGATTTGGGGTAGCTGCGACACTTCGTCTATGCCTTATAACTTCTAATGCCAACTTACGTTTTATATCTAGACTGTGACACTGCCTTTCAAGTGTTGTTTTATATCATAAATTACACCTATTGGCATGCCAATTGCCGTTTTTTTTACAAGCTTTCCAAGTTATTCATTTTAGGTACTTCATTATGCTCCTACTCTATGCTATAGTCAAGTTTTGGCAATATTAAGGGTCTAATTCACTCATGGTCTCTTTATGAAAATTGCTCTCCTATATCTTAGCTAATTCAGTGATTTCTTTTGTGGCTTTACTTTTATTAATAATCTTATAAATATTATTATTTGCATGCTAATTATTTTACTCATACTAAACTTATTAAATTTTCATTAAGTAATTTTTTCGACGTTAAAGTCTATTAATATGGCTTGAATATACATCGCTGGTATTTGCTAATTAAAGTCTGAACATTTATTATCTTTGGACCGCACCCGAAGGCTGCCTACGTACCTCCAATATAGGATCAAGTCTACGTAGCTCTTAACAATAGATAATAACATAAAGTTTATACTAACATAATTTATTCTAGCTAATAATCAACCACATTATCACATTATATCTAGAATCCAGTAAATAACTAAGGAAACATAAATAATTATATTTTCATAGCTATATTTTGCACAATATTATTAAGAAACTAGATATCAATATTCAAAACATGTATATATATATATATATATATATACACACAAATTTATATATAAACAAATATCAATATAACTCAATAATAATTACTTATACCGATTAAAGAGTTTAAAATCTAAATATATCACCAATATAGATAACAAATAAACTTTTAATAAACAATAACTATCTAAACTAACCCCTTAATCATACCTACCATCTTATAACTATCACTTATTTTATGTGTGTATTCTTGTTGTATCTTCAATCCACTTTTACATAATGTTTAGCTAATTAATCTTTCTTTAAAACCCTTCGATTTTGTATTATGATAATTCAAATTTATTTCCCTAAAAGGTTATGACTATGTTTCGATATCAAACAATCGTTACACTAAAAAGTGAACAAGAAGATTGGTCATTGACATGTTCTAGCCTATTTCAGCTACTCATGGCTCTCCTTTTTTTTCATTTCTCTTGTATTATAATATATATAAAATGCCTCCTATTAATTACAAACAACACAAAAAATAAATATGTTTTTCGAGTATATTGTCGCTATCATAGAATTTTTCTATACCTTACTGCTGATATCTCTAGTATTTTATTTTAAAAGGATATAAACTTTTATTAGAAGTCACTTCATAGCAATTCGAAATTTGTCAAGATACAACTGCATCAAATATACGGCATCTACCATATCCTAGCAGATTCTTAAAAGTGATGCACAAACTTTCCAATCAATGCTCCAATGTACATAATGTAATCTGCAGCTTACAATACACACATTTGCAGCATTAAATAGATTATTGCGATCACGACTTTAGACTATCACCCCAATCTTCTAATACATGTTGAATGTCAAATAACATTCTTAGCCAACTTACAAAAACCTATAGTAGAGTTATATCCTGACCTTTACTTATAACGTATAAACATTTGCTTATACTTGTTCCTTCTCCTTAATACCTAGAACGGCCTAAACGTTAGCTCTAATACCAGTAACTGCAACACCCCTATAAGGTTATTTAACTAACCGAAATGGAGATGTCAGGTTCGGTGGTGCTTCTCTTATTTTTTCAATCAACTATTATCATGTATTTCATGACATTTTCTCCTACTGAAAATACTCTAGAGTCTCCTTTCTAAACTGGTTCTAATTCCATCTATGAATAATAAAATTTCACTTCCATGAACTTTCAACCTTTAACCCCCAAACTTCATTCAATCACAAACACAATTTTCAACTCAGCTCAACACTTTTAATAGTTATACCAAAAAAAATTATTCTCATGCAATATTAATTACAACCCACATATCTATTATGTATATGCCATATTTGTCCAATTTTCATTATGTCATGTTTTAATAGTGAGAAAGGAATGGCGAATGAGTGTGTCTTGTTTAGTAATATTTTTAAGGGGCAATGGCATAAATATTCCAAATCTTTGAGGATTTTAAATTTTAATCCAAAGGTTTTTTCGTATCGAAAATTCGGCAGCGTCTCCTCTATATATTGGTCCTAATTCAATCTGTGAATGATAAAATTTCAATTCAGTGAACTCTCAATCTTAACTTTCCTAAACTTCCTTCAACCACAAACACAATTTTCAACTCAAATCAACACTCCATAGATACCAAGTGTCAACAATGAGAAAGGAATAATGGATTGAGTGACCACATTATTTATTAATATATTTTTGGATAATGGCATAAAAAATTTAAACCTCTAAAGATTTTTTGCATTTTAATTAAAAAGATTTTACTTGCTACAATAACTTAGAATTTAAAAACATTTAGCGATTCAATTCAAATCTGAAATGTAAGTGGGAGAGCATTTGCCGGTGGCTAAAGTAACGTTCCATCTGTATTTTTTTATTACTTAACGGTGGATCATACGGTACACATTGAATAACCAATGTGAGAAATTAACTGCCAGTTAATGGTAAAAATCCAAGTTTGGTGTTTAACTAACATGACTTAAAGTCAAATTTGAAAATTGTTGCCGGAACAATTCAACTATGCTTTTCCTAAGCGAAGCAACGCTATAGTCTCCAACATCTAGAGAGGTCAAATCATAGCAGTCTCACAACCTAGGATCCTTAGTCATCAGCACCACCGCCGGTGCAGTCTGTGCTATGTGAGTGACCTTTCGCACCTAAATTATTGTCAACATTGTCTTCATATCAAATTTACCTATGGACACCACCGTCGCTCCCATAGTTAAAGCCCTCACGAAATAACATAAACCATAAACATGAAAATAAGGCAAAAGGAAGTTGCAGCTGCCATCCAGGTCGTGTAAACCTCATGACTTACAGCCATTATACATGTGAAATTTCGATGAGTCAAAACCACTCCATCAACTCGACCAGTAGTCCGTGAGGATAGAGAATCATCGCAGGGTCCAATCGGTAAACCTTCCCTCGAGTATGATTGTTTTGAGATTAGGAATTATACGAGCAGCATTCGACGTTACGAACACAATTACAGGTATTGACAGCAGAATTTGGTGGAGAATCTCATGTTTAAAGATAATTGATTCTTAAGGAGACCTAACGACACCGAGAGAGAAGATACAGAAATAAAGAATCGAAAGGTGAATAGAGTTAGGAGAAAGAACAAAGGCAATATCTACTTTTCTGAAGCCAAAATGGTGGTAAAGCGAGAAGTCTAATTTTTTGTGCGAAGGACGAAGTCGGGAAAATAAATTCGACAGAGAGTGACGGCATCGAAGAGAGCGTTTTATGTTTTTCTACACCAATTAAGAATTTTAACTTAACTAACCAAGGATTAATATCTCACCTTGGTTATCCAAGGTGTAGCGTAGAGTCCACCTTCAAGTAATAAAAAAATACAATATCGCCTGCCACCGATAGATGCTCCCCCACTTTCAATTCAAATTTGGAAAGAATCGCCAAATATTTTTAAATCTTAATTCATTGTGCCAAGAAATAAAATTTTGGATTTTTTATGCCATTATGCTTTTTTCTTCAAGCAACAATTTAATTTAGTCGCTAGTGAATGAGGATTTGGGGTAGCTGCGACACTTCGTCTATGTAAACCTTTATTAGAAGTCACTTCATAGCAATTAGAAACTTGTCATGATACAACTGCATCAGATATAAGGCATCTACCATATCCTAGCAGATTCTTAAAAGTGATGCACACAATTTCCACTCAATGCTCTAATGTCCATAATGTAATCTGCAGCTTACAATACACACATTTGTAGCATTGAATAGATTATTGCGATCACGACTTTAAACTATCACCTCTATCTTATAACACATGTTGAATATCAAATTTGAAAACATTTAGCGATTGAATTCAAATTTGAAATGTAAGTGGGGGAGCATTTGCCGGTGGCTAACGTGACATTCCTTCTGTATTTTTTTATTACTTAACGGTGGATCATACGCAACATATTGAATAACCAATGTGAGAAATTAACCACCGGTTAATGCTAAAAATCCAGGTCTGGTGTTTAACTAACCTGACTTAAAGTCAAATTTGGAAATTGTTGCTGAAATAGTCTAACTACGCTTTTCCTAAGCGAAGCAACTCTGCAGGCTACAACATCTAGAGAGTTCAAATCATAGTCATCTAACAACCTAGGATGCTTAGTCATCAGCACCACCGCCGGTGTAGTCTGTGCTACGTGAGTGACCTTACTCTCCTGAATTACTGTCAACATTGTCTTCATATCAAATTTAACCATGGACACCACCACCGCTCCTATAGTTAAAGCTCTCAAGAAATAACACAAACCATAAACATGAAAATGAGGCAACGGAAAAAAGGAAGTTGCAGCTGCCATCCGGGTCGTGTAAACCTCATGACTTACAGCCACCATGCATGTGAAATTTCGATGAGTCAAAACCACTCCATTAACTCAATCAGTAGTCCGTGAGGATAGAGAATCATCGCAGGGTCCAATTTGTAAACCTTCCCTCCTTCCATTTCTCCACAGTGAGCTAGACTTATCATCAGCGATTCAAACTCGGGAGAGTCGAGTACGATTGTTTTGAGATTAGGATTTATATGAGCAGCATTCGACATTACGAACACAATTACAGGTTTTGACAGCTGAATTTGGTGGAGAATCTCAGGTTTAAAGATAATTGATTTTTAAGGAGAGGTAACGACACCGAGAGAGAAGATACATAAATAAAAGATCGAAAGGTGAATAAAGTTAGGAGAAAGAACGAAGGCAATATCTCCTTCTATGAGGCCAAAATGGTGGTGAAGCAAGAAGGCTAATTTTTTGTGTGAAGGACGAAGTCGGAAAATTAAATTCGACAGCGAGTGACGGCGTCGATGAGAGTGTTTTAGGTTTTTCTACACCATTTAAGAATTTTAACTTAACTAACCAAGGATTAATATCTCACCTTGGTTATCCAAGGTGTAGCATAGAGTTCACCGTCAAGTAATAAAAAAATACAATATTACCTGCTACCGACAGATGCTCCCTCACTTTCATTTCAAATTTTAAAAGAATCGCCAAGTATTTTTAAATTCTAATTTATTGTGCCAGTAAATAAAATTATGGATTTTTTATACCATTATCCTTTTTTTTAAGCAACAATTTCATTTAGTCTGCTAGTGAATGACGATTTGGATAGCTGCGACACTTCGTCTATGCCTTATAACTTTAAATGCCAACTTACGTTTTATATCTAGACTGTGACACTGTCTTTTAAGTGTTGTTTTATATAATAAATTGCACCTATTGGCAAGCCAATTACCGTTTCTTTGACAAGCTTTCCAAGTTATTTATTTTAGGTACTTCTGTATGCTTCTATCTTAAGTTATAGTCAAGTTTTGGCAATATTAAGGGTCTAATTCACTCACGGTCTCTTTACGAAAGTTGTTCTCCTATATCTTAGCTAATTTAGTTATTTCTTTTGTGGCTTTATTTTTATCTACAATCTTATAAATATAATTATTTGTATATTAATTATTTTAGTCATATTAAACTTATTAAATTTCCAATAAGTAATTTATTCAACGTGAAAATCTATTAATATGCCTTGAATTTACATCACTACTGTTTGCTAATTAAAGTCTTAACAATTATTATTTTTGGACCGCACCCGAAAGTTGTCTACGTACCTCCAATAGAGGATCAGGTCCACGTAGCTCTTAACAATAGATAATAACATAAAGTTTATACTAACATAATTAATTCTTGCTAATAATCAACCACATTATCACATTATGCTATTCAGAAATAATTTTATTCATTAATCTATTGGAGAATAAGGGTTATATCTAGAATCTAGTAAATAACTAAGGAAACATAAATAATTATATTTTCATAGCTATATTTTGCACAATATTATTAAGAAACTAAATACCAATATTCAAACCATATATATATATATATATATATACACACACAAATTTATATATAAACATATATCAATATAACCCATCAATAATAATTACTTGTACCGATTAAAGTGTTTAAATTCTAACTATATCACCAATATAGATAACAACTAAACTTTTAATAAACAATAATATTATCTGAAATAATATTAATTCCGCCAAAATAATTTATCTAATTTATCAAAGATAATAATGCTTCTAACATAGACCTTCAATATTAATTCGGTTATCCAACATAGACCTTCAATATAATCTTAAAGGCAACTCTATCCACTTCCAAGTGATGAATCGAAATATTTATCAAGAAATACATTAGGAATCCATACACTCTATCTATGTCATGTTCTTAAAAGTTGGGTAGACTCTACAATCTTCCTTATTTTTCTCATAGCTAGAGTAACTAATATCTCATTAATAAGATAAACTAACATCTTAATCATGCCTACCATCTCATAACTATCTAAAGTAACCCCTTAATCATACCTACATAACTATCACTTATTTTATGTGTGTATTCTTCTTGTATCTTCAATCCACTTTTACATAATGTTTAGATAATTAATCTTTTTTTAAAACCCTTCAATCTTGTATAATGATAATTAAAATTTATTTCCTTCGAAGGTTACGACTGTATTTCGATATCAAACAATCATTACAGTAAAAAGTGAAAAAGAAGATTGGTCACTAACATGTTCTAGCCTATTTCACCTACTCATGGCTCTCCTTTTTTTCATTTATCTTATATCATAATATTTATAAAATTTCTCTTTTTAATTATAAACAAAACAAAAAACAATTATGTTTTTCGAGTACATTATCGCTGTCATAGAATTTTTCTATACCTTATTACTGATGTCTCTAGTATTTTATTTTAAAAGGATATAAACTTTTATTAGAAGTCACTTCATAGCAATTCGAAACTTGTCATGATACAACTGCATCAAATATACGGCATCTACCATATCCTAGCAGATTCTTAAAAGTGATGCACATAATTTCCACTCAATGCTCCAATGTCCATAATGTAATCTGCAGCTTACAATACACACATTTGCAGCATTGAATAGATTATCGCGATCACGACTTTTGACTATCACCTCTATCTTCTAACACATGTTGAATGTCAAATAACATTCTTAACCAACTTACAAAAACCTATAGTAGAGTTATATCCTGACCTTAACTTATAAGGTATAAACATTTGCTTATACTTGTTCCTTCTCCTTAATACCTAGAACGGCCTAAACGTTAGCTCTAATACCACTAACTGCAACACTCCTATAAGGTTATTTAACTAACCGAAATGGAGATATCACGTTCCGTGGTGCTTCTCTTATTTTTTCAATTAACTATTATCATGTATTAACGACACCGAGAGAGAAGATACAAAAATAAAGAATCAAAAGGTGAATAGAGTTAGGAGAAAGAACAAAGTCAATATCTACTTTTCTGAAGCCAAAATGGTGGTAAAGCGAGAAGTCTAATTTTTTGTGCGAAGGACGAAGTCGGGAAAATAAATTCGACAGCGAGTGACGACATCGAAGAGAGCATTTTATATTTTTCTACACCAATTAAGAATTTTAACTTAACTAACCAAGGATTAATATCTCACCATGGTTATTTAAGGTGTAGCGTAGAGTCCACCATCAAGTAATAAAAAAATACAATATGGCCTGCTACCAACAGATGCTCCCCCACTTTCAATTCAAATTTGGAAAGAACCACCAAATATTTTTAAATCTTAATTTATTATGCCAAGAAATAAAATTTTGGATTTTTTATGCCATTATCCTTTTTTTTTTCAAGCAACAATTTAATTTAGTCTACTAGTGAATGAGGATTTGGGGTAGCTGCGACACTTTGTCTATGCCTTATAACTTCAAATGCCAACTTACGTTTTATATCTAGACTGTGACACTGCCTTTTAAGAGTTGTTTTATATCATAAATTGCACCTATTGGCATGCCAATTGTCGTTTCTTTGACAAGCTTTCCAAGTTATTTATTTTAGGTACTTCAGTATGCTCCTACTCTAAGTTATAGTCAAGTTTTGCCAATATTAAGGGTCTAATTCACTCATGGTCTCTTTATGAAAATTGTTCTCCTATATCTTAGATAATTCAGTGATTTCTTTTGTGGCTTTACTTTTATCTATAATCTTATAAACATTATTATTTGCATGTTAATTATTTTAGTCATACTAAACTTATTAAATTTTCATTAAGTAATTCATTCGACTTGAAAATCTATTAATATGGCTTGATTTTACATCGCTGCTATTTGCTAATTAAAGTCTTAACATTTATTATCTTTGGAACGCACCCGAAGGCTGCCTATGTACCTCCAATAATAACATAATGTTTATACTAACATAATTTATTCTAGCTAATAATCAACCGCATTATCACATTATGCTATTCAGAAATAATTTTATTCATTTATTCAGTAATCTATTGGAGGAATAAGGGTTATATCTAGAATCCAGTAAATAACTAAGGAAACATAAATAATTATATTTTCATAGCTATACTTTGCACAATATATTATTAAGAAACTAAATACCAATATTAAAAACATCTATGCATATATATATATATATATATATATATACACATATTTATATATAAACAGATATCAATATAACCCATCAATAATAATTACTTGTACCGATTAAAGTGTTTAAAATCTAACTATATCACCAATATAGATAAGAACTAAACTTTCAATACAAAACAATATTATCTCAAATAATACTAATTCCACCAAAATAATTTATCTAATCTTATCAAATATAATAATGCTTATAGAAAGTTAAAAAGAATAAACTATGGCGGTGATTAATTCGGTTTTCCAACATAGACCTTCAATATATTCTTAAAGGGAACTCTATCCACTTCCAAATGATGAATCGAAGTATTTATCAAGAAATACGTAAGGAATTTATACACTCTATCTATGTCATGTTCTTAAAAGTTGGGTAGACTCTACAATCTTTCTTATTTTTCTCCTAGCTAGAGTAACTAATATGTCATTAATGAGATAAACTAACTCATTAATCATACCTGCCATCTCATAACTATCTAAACTAACCCCTTAATCATACCTACCATATCATAACTATCATTTATTTTATGTGTATTCTTCTTGTATCTTCAATCCACTTTTACATAATGTTTAGATAATTAATCTTACTTTAAAACCCTTCAATCTTGAATTATGATAATTCAAATTTATTTCCCTAAAAGGTTATGCCTATGTTTCAATCTTGAATTATGATAACCTTCCAGGGAAATAAATTTGAATTATTATAATATTTATAAAATTCCTCTTTTTAATGATAAACAACACAAAAATTGTAATACCCGGCTAGACTCCGGTATCGGAATCCCTACCGTCCGGTATCGGAATCCCTACCGTCCGGTATCGGAATCCCTACCGTCCGATGGGATCTCGGATGTCGGAAACCTCTAGAAGGGTAAAACCATGTTTTTATAAAATGTTTTAATGTATTTTATGTTTTTAAGTAAAAAAAAAAAAGGAAATTGAGTTTTGAATGAAAAAGACCAAGGAGACATTTCCAGGTTCGGCCGCCGAACGTGGGATGGTTTAGGGGGGCATGTTAGGCTTTCGAAAGTTTCAAAGGTTTGGCCGCCGAACCTCATGTTCGGCCGCCGAACTTGCATGAGATGTGGGGGCACGTTCGGCTGCCGAAAGGTGGTCTGCCAGCCCTATATAAGAGCTCCATGGCCGAAATGGGCGAGTTTTCTCCCCATTTTCGGCCACGGTGAGTTCATGCTCTCCTATGGTTCATTTTTGATGTTTTTCCTCCGATCTTTCATGTTTTAACAAACTTTAAGTTGATTTGAAGAGATTTAAGCAAAAAGGAGCAAGTTTTGGAAACTTGGAGACCAAAAAGCGGATCTCTCCCATCTCCGAGTTGGATCGTCTCTCCTCTCGTTCTACAAGAGGTAAGAGTAGATCCATAGTTCCTTACATGTTTTAAGTAAGTTTTATGAGGTTTTATGGGGTAGAAATGCATGTGTAGGTTTATGTGAAGTTTATGGGTTTATGTTATGTTTATGAGCAATGTTGGTTGTTTGATGTGTTGTAGATGGGGTTTAGGATAGTTTGGAGCCCCTAGGAGCTTGTATGCTGGAGTATGCATGTTGTAGAATAGGAAAATGCATGATTGTATGAGTTGGGAGGCATTTGTGCATGTTGGAGCCGAGTTTCTGCCCTTTGGGAGAAACCAGGTTCGGCAGCCGAAGGCTCTTTCGGCCGCCGAACCTGCCTGTGGTAGCATGAATCGGCTGCCGAACCCTGCCCCCAAAAGTGGACTTCGGCTCTGGAAGGGAGTTTCGGCCGCCGAAGGTGCCGCCGAACATGCATGAGTTTCGTCTCTGGAAGGAACCTTCGGCCGCCGAAAGTGCCGCCGAAGGTGCACGACTTTCGGCTCTGAAGGGACTTTCGGCCGCCGAACCTGCCGCCGAAAGTGCCCTGTTCAGCCATTTCTTGCATGTTTTCTATGATTGTTTTTAGGTGTTTTTAGGGGGTTTTTGGGAGAATGTTTAGACTATGTCAATATATGTTTGGTCCCTCATCTGAGTCCACCTGTGTAGGTTCGGACTCGAGGAACCGAGGAGGTCAGCAGTGCTAGCTGCTTCAGAGTCCTTTGAGCATCAGCCAGAGGTGAGTAGAACAGAACTATGCTTTAAATTTAATAAAATATTTAGCATGATCCATGCATCATAAATGCCATGTTTATGTAAGTTGTATTGCATTAGTGATCACGAATATGATGCATTGCATTTTTACTGTTGATGTGGATGGATGTTGGATGACCCACTAGCTCTCAGTATGTAACCTAGAAAGTCCAGGGCTGCCCATGCCACGCGTCCTAGCACCATGTCAGAAAGTCCCGGGCTGCCCATGCCATGCGTTCGGGCAAATGCATGATTGTTTATGATAAATGAGAGTTATTGGTGACAAGTTCGTCCTTGATGTGAAATGTCTGTGCTATGATGCATTCCATGAAAGCATGAATAATTAAAATGTTTTATGGTTCTGCTCACTGGGCTTTTTTAGCTCACCCCATTCCCTTAACGCCCAGGTTTACAGGTACAGGGTAGATCAGGAGGTCAGCAAGAGTCAAGTTATGATTATGTAATAGCTAGATGTGGACATGATAAATGATGTAATATGATAGACATGTAATGTAATGAAGTTATTGAGGTTTAGAATTTGTGCTTGACCCTAGTTTATACAGTGTATCCCTTTTGAATACATGATCTGTGTTTTGAGATGTTTATGATGTACCAAGCTTAATGTATGTTATGATACCCTATTGGAGCATTTGATGAGGACTCCAGTGTGTGGTTTATGTTTATGTTATGTGCATGCACAGGTTAAGCTTGGTTAAGGAAAAGAAAAAGTTTATAGTGTTATGGTTATGTTTGATCATGTATGGGATTAAACAGGTTTACAGGTTTATGTTTGGCTTGCTACGGGTCCCGGCGGCCTTAAGCCAATCTGGATCCTAGCACCGGTAGCGGTCCAGATTTTCGGGCTGTTACAGAGTGGTATCAGAGCCCTAGGTTCACATGGTCGGACCTATAGTGTGTCGGGCTCATAGATGTTATAGAAGGTCAAGCACAATAGGAAAGATCATGTCCACTAGGATAGGATGAGCAGTCCTGTCTTTTGATGATGATGTGAAATGCCATGATTATATGCATGTGCATTAATGATATGCTATGTATGTGATGTATGTGATCCGGGTTCATGTGTCTCCACATGAACCATATGATGCTGATGTGTGCTATGTGTTGTTTTCAGTAAACAGGATGAGGGGAACTCGTCGATCTGCACGATTGACTGGAGTACCACCGGAGGATGAGGGCATGAGTGCCCGTCCCCCTGCATTGCCAAGGGTAATGTCTAGCAGATCCAGCAGAGAAAGAGCAGTAAGAGACCCTAGAAGGTCTTTGGATATGAGCAGAAGTAGATCAGTGAGGGGAACAGTTCAAGGCGGAATGTCAGTAGATGTGGGAGATGACATGGATGTGGATCAGAGGAGGGATGGCAGTCTGGGAGTGAGCATGTCTTAAGAGGGCATGGGAGAGTCACAAGGAGGCACTCAGGCCTTGGGGTTTGTCCAACCACCCCAATACCCACCCTTCTCACAAAATCCCGGGTATTCGATGGGAGGTACATCGGATTACCCCAGTTTTAACCCTTACCACTCACACATGCCATACCCACCTTACTACCCACCATACTCACAGTACCCTATGTATCCACCCCCTCCCTACCATCCAAATCCAGCAAACCCTACCTCAGGGAATGCTGTACCTCCTCTACCCCCAGCAGAACCCACAGTTCCAGAAACCCACATGCCTAAACCTAGCTCATCTGGAGGGAGCAAGGTGAAGATGACCGACTACATGAAGCTTGGTGCTCCTCAGTATGAAAAAGGGGATGACCCATTTGAGTACCTTGGAAGGGTCAAAATGATTACAGATGAGATAGGAGCTGATGATAGCAGAGCCATTCAGATGGCTGGGTTCACACTCAAATGCAAGAAGGCCCGTGAGTGGTTTAAAAATTATGTGAACCCGAGGGTGGACAGCATGACATGGGAGGAGTTTGCAAACGAGTTTGCTGGATGGGCTTTCCCTGATAGCTCCATGGAATTGAAGATGATTGAATTTGAACAGTTGAGGCAAACCGATGGGATGAGTGTGGAGGAGCTCACAGACAAGTTTTTGGAGCTGCTGCCGTTTGCAGGGCAAACCTTAGACACATATCAGAAGAAGGCAAGGAGGTATATCATGAAGCTTAATTCCAAGTATTCCTCCTTAATCCAGTCAGTAGAAAGGGAGAGCTTCCATGCCATAGTGGATATGGCCTAGAAAATGGAGGGAAAGGTTAAACAGTCAGTGGATCAGTCTTCAGCTTCTAAGACACCAAGCAGTGCAAAGTGGGACAGATCTAAGTCCAAAAAGAGCAAGTTCTGGAACAAGATAAAATCTAGTCTGGGAATGGGAGGTGGCTCAAGTTCTGGTTCGGGCAGTCATGTCTGTAGAAGTGTGGTAGACCACACAAAGGAATCTGCCGGGCTGGGACGAACGCATGTTTCAGATGTGGACAAGAGGGACACATGGCTCGGGAGTGTCCTAGAGCAGTTTCAGGGGCACAGCCTCAGCAGACGGGTTCAGGTAGTGCAGCCCAACCAGTAGCTCCAGCCATGACTCAGGCAAGTGGCAGAGGCAGAGGGAGAGGAGCAGCCTCTTCTTCAGGTTCCCGGGGTGAAGGTCCATCAGTACCAGCACGGATCTTCACCATGACACAGCAGGAGGCAAACACATCTAACACCGTGGTGGCAGGTAATCTCATCATTAGCTGTTCTGATGTGTATGCATTAATGGACCCTGGTGCATCTCATTCTTTTGTGGCTCCGAGAGCAGTTGAGAGGTTGGGTTTGATGATCTCTGGGTTAGAGTGTCCCCTCTGGGTCAGTGGACCCAAGTGTGACCCATCAGTGGCAGAGTCAGTCTGCCGGTTTAGTCCAGTGTTTATAGAGGATAGATGCCTGCCAGCTGACCTTGTGGTTCTAGATTTGACAGATTTTGACGTCATTCTAGGGATGGACTGGCTATCTACCCATGGTGCTACCTTGGACTGCAGAGACAAGGTAGTCAAGTTCAGATGTTAGGATGGGTCAGAGGTTGTCTTTAGAGGAGACAGGGGGAGTACACCTAGAGGTTTGATATCAGCCCTACAGGCTCGTAGGCTACTCAGGAGGGGTTGTCAGGGTTTTCTAGCACATGTGAGAGAGATCGATAGTCAGGTCAGGGAGCCCGCCTCAATGCCAGTAGTCAGAGAGTTCTTAGATGTCTTCCCAGACGAGCTGCCAGGTTTACCACCTGCTAGGGAGATAGAGTTCGAAATTGAGTTAATGCCTGGAACTAGACCGATCTCTATCCCTCCCTACAGGATGGCACCAACGAAATTGAAAGAGCTTAAGGAGCAGTTACAAGAGTTGGTAGATAGAGGCTTCATCCGACCGAGTACCTCACCTTGCGGTGCTCCAGTGCTATTTGTGAAAAAGAAGGATGGATCCCTCAGACTTTGTATCGACTACAGGCAGTTGAACAAGGTCACTACCAAGAATAAGTACCCATTGCCAAGGATCGACGATCTATTCGACCAGCTAGCTGGAGCAGGTTGTTTCTCCAAGATAGATATGAGATCGGGGTACCACCAGCTGAGGATAAGAGAAGAGGATGTGCCGAAGACGGCATTCAGAACCAGATATGGGCATTATGAGTTCCTTGTAATGCCGTTCGGGTTAACCAATGCCCCTGCAGCATTCATGGATCTCATGAACAGAGTTTTCAGTCGATACCTGGATCACTTTGTTATTGTCTTCATAGATGATATCTTAGTATATTCCAGGAATGCAGAGGAGCATGCCCATCATCTGAGGTTGGTTTTGCAGACCTTGAGGGAACTTGGCTTGTATGCCAAGTTCTCCAAATGTGAGTTCTGGCTGAGGAGCATTTCATTCTTGGGGCATGTAGTGTCAGAAAATGGAATCGAGGTAGACCCCAAGAAAGTGGAAGCTGTAGCTAACTGGCCTAGACCCACCATAGTGACAGAGATCAAGAGCTTCTTGGGTCTAGCAGGTTACTACAGGAGGTTCGTTCAGGACTTCTCAAAAATTGCAGCTCCCATGACCAGACTAACTAAGAAGAACCAAAGGTTTGTGTGGACCGACCAGTGCGAAGAAAGCTTTGAGGAGCTCAAGAAGAGGTTGACTTCAGCACCAGTGTTAGCTCTGCCATCTAGTAATGAAGACTTCTCAGTCTACTGTGATGCGTCCCGTGTGGGACTGGGTTGTGTGCTGATGCAGAATGAAAGGGTGATCGCTTATGCTTCAAGGCAACTGAAGAAGCACGAGTTGAATTATCCTATACATGACCTAGAGATGGCAGCAGTAATCTTTGCACTCAAGATGTGGAGGCACTACCTTTATGGGGTTAAATGTGAGATCTTCACAGATCATAAAAGCCTGCAGTACATCCTGAGTCAGAGAGATTTGAATTTGAGGCAGAGAAGATGGGTAGAACTGCTCAGTGACTATGATTGCAAGATCCAGTACCATCCGGGTAAGGCGAATGTTGTGGCAGATGCCTTAAGCCGGAAATCACTTGGCAGTTTGTCCCATATTTCAGCAGAGAGGAGGCCAGTAGTGAGGGAGTTCTTCGAGCTCATGAATGAAGGTCTACAGTTGGAGTTGTCTGGTACAGGTGCCTTAGTTGCTCATATGAGAGTGGCACCCGTGTTTCTGGAGCAGGTGGCTCAGAAACAGCACGAGGACCCAGAGCTAGTGAAGATTGCCAGGACTGTTCAGTCGGGCAAGAATGAGGAGTTCAGATTTGATGATAAGGGGATCCTCCGCTATGGGAATCGATTGTGTGTACCAGATGATAACAGTTTAAAAGGGGACATTATGAGGGAAGCTCATAATGCAAGATACAGTGTTCACCCTGGAGCCACCAAGATGTATCAAGATCTGAAGAGAGTGTATTGATGGCCAGCTATGAAGAGGGAAGTGGCACAGTTTGTGTCAGCCTGCGAAATATGTCAGAGGGTGAAGCTGGAACATCAGAAGCCGGCTGGAATGCTTAACCCACTACCTATTCCAGAGTGGAAATGGGAGAATATAGCTATGGACTTCGTGGTTGGGCTACCGGCGGCGTCCAACAGATTAGACTCCATATGGGTGATTGTGGACAGACTCACCAAATCTGCTCACTTCATCCCTGTCAGGAGTGGCTATTCTGTGGACAAGTTGGTGCAGGTGTATGTTGATGAGGTTGTCAGGCTGCATGGGGTTCCTGTTTCTATAGTGTCCAATAGAGGACCCCAGTTCACCTCCAGGTTTTGGCGGAGTCTGCAGAATTCCATGGGTACCAGGTTGGATTTTAGCACTGCTTTCCATCCACAGACTGATGGACAGTCAGAGAGGACCATCCAGACAATAGAGGATATGTTCAGAATGTGTGTGCTGGACTTTGGCGGTTCTTGGAGGTAGCATCTACCCTTGGTGGAGTTTGCCTACAATAACAGCCATCATGCTAGCATAGGGATTGTAACGACCCGAAAATCGGACCACTACCGGCGCTAGGATCCAGATCGGCTTAAGGCCGCCGGGACCCGTAGCAAGCCTGACATGCAACCTGTAAACCTGTTTAATCCCATACATGATCAACAATTATACATAAAAATTTAAAACTTTTCTTTCATACATTCTATCATACACCAAACTCAACCTGTGCATGCACTGAACATATACATAATCATAAACTTGACCCCTCTGTGGGATCTCATCAATGCCCCCAATGGGTGGCATAACAAGTGTTGAGTTGGCTAAACATGGACATCAATAACATTAAGATCATGTTTCAAAAAGGGATTACATTATACTATGGTCAAGCACACTTCTAACCTCAATATCGTTACATTACATATCTATACATCATTATACAATCTGTCATGTCCACATTCTAACTATTATATACATATGACTTCATTACTCTTCTTGACTTCTCTGTCTAACCCGTACCTGCAAACCTGGGGAATTTGGGAGAGGGGTGAGCTACTAGAGCCCAGTGAGCAGAATAGTAAAGCATTTAAAACATATGATAACATGAAATGCATCACATCACAACTAATCATATCAAGGATGAACTTGTCACCATTTAGCCCTCTACATAATCCAATCATGCCAGGGGCGTAGTGCAGGCCACACCTGGTCTTTCTCTTATACATAACATAACATAACATACATAATCCATGATGCCGGGGGCGTAGTGCAGGCCACTTTCGGTCTTTCTCTTACATAGTGCCAGGGGCGTAGTGCAGGCCACACCTGGACTTCCATATCATATCATCATGTCATAACATATGAGGGCTAATGGATCATTCAACATTCATCCACATCAACAACATATTATGCAATGCAACATATTCGTGATTTCTAATGCAAGCATCCTAAAATATCACATGGCATCCGTGATGCATGAACATGCTCAAAACTGATTTATTTATTTATTTAAAAGCATAAGAGTCATTCCACTCACCTCGGCTAGCTCTGACACTGACTGAAGCAGCTGACTTACTGCTGAGGTCCTCGGTTCCTCGGATCCGAACCTACATAGGTGGACTCAAATGAGGGACCAAACAACTAGAACATAACTCTAAAAACATCCCCCAAAAACCCCCTAAAACACCTCAAAACAATCATGTAAAAACATGCAAAGGAAGGCAGAACAGGGCAGGTTCGGCGGCACCTTCGGCGGCCGAAAGTCCTTCCAGAGCCGAAACCCAGGCAGGTTCGGCGGCACCTTCGGCGGCTGAAAGTCCCAGACAGAGACGAAAGTCTCTTTTCGGGGGCAACTTCGGCAGCCGAAAGGCTTGCCTCCCAAGCCATGTTCTGCGGCCGAAAGTCCTTCGGCTGCCGAACCTGGTTTCTGCCAAGGGCAGAAACTTGGCTCCCTTGCACAAAAACTTCTCCTTTCCATTCCAACATGCATAAAACTCATCCAAACCATGCAAATATACATACATTGGCTCCTAGGGGCTTCAAACTAACTTAAACCCCAACTACAACACACAACAACAACACAAATCCAACATACATTGTTCAAAACATAACATTAACTCAAAAATCTAACTATGAGCTAAACATGCATTCTACCCCATAGATCTTGCATAAAACTTACTTTAAACATGAAATGGGCTTAAGATCGGCTCTTACCTCTTGAAGATCGAGGGAGAGACGTCCTAAACTCGGAGGTGGGAGATTTTGAGTTCTTGAACCTCAAAGCTCCAAAACTTGCTTTAAACTCGAAAATCTTCAAAACAACGTAAAAACTTGTGAAAATCTTGAAAGATTTGAAGGAAAGAACTCAAGAATGGTGAGGAACGGCGGAAGAGCTCATCTTGGCCGAAAATGGGGAGAAAGCTCGCCCATTTCGGCTAAGGGGCTCTTTTATAGTGGCTGGCCAGGCCACATTCGGGAGCCGAACGTGCCCCCGCATGCATGCCATGTTCGGCGGCCGAACTTGAGGTTCGGCGGTCGAACCTGGGCTTCCCTCACTTATGCCTTCGGGGGCCTAAGGCTCACCCGAAAAGCATTCATGTTCGGCGGCCGAACTTTGAGTTTCGACGGCCGAACCTGAGTTTCCTCCAAGGGTGTTTTTATTCTAAAAACTCATTTCCTCTTTACTTAAAATCATCAAAAACATTAAAACATTTCATGAAAACATGGTTTTACCCTTCTAGAGGACTCCGACATCCGAGATTCCACCGGACGGTAGGAATTCCGATACCGGAGTCTAGCCGGGTATTACAGGGATGGCCCCATATGAAGCTTTGTATGGAAGGAAGTGCAGGTCGCCTGTCTGTTGGGAGGAAGTTGGAGAAAAGGCCTTGGCAGGGCCTGAGCTTGTAGAGATCACCAGCAGAGTGGTGCCCATAATCAGAGAAAGGATCAAGACTGCTGCAAGCAGGCAAAAGAGTTATGCAGATGTCCGCAGAAGACCAGTAGAGTTTCAGGAGGGGGATTTGGTATTGCTCAAAGTGTCTCCAATAAAAGGGGTGATTCGGTTTGGGAAGAAAGGTAAGCTAGCTCCACGGTACATTGGACCCTTTGAAGTCTTGCAAAAGATTGGGAATGTATCGTACAAGCTGGACTTGCCTACTTCAATGGAGAGAATCCATACGGTTTTCCATGTTTCTATGTTGAGGAAGTTCGTGTCGGATCCGGGCAAGGTTCTTAGTGAACCTGATGTGGAGATCCAAGAGGATCTCACCTATGTTGAGCAGCCGGTATGGATCCTAGACACCCAGATCAGAAAGTTAAGAAACAAGGAAATCCCGATGGTGAAAGTCCTTTGGAATCACCACAACATTGAGGAGTGTACTTGGGAGACACGGGAGTCCATGCTCCGACAATATCCTCATCTCTTCTAAGGTAAGTTTTATGTGCTTTGTATGAATGTTCATGTTTTATGCTATGCCATGTTTATGGTGAACATTCGGGGACGAATGTTCTTAAGGGGGGAAGAATGTAATACCCGGCTAGACTCCGGTATCGGAATCCCTACCGTCCGGTGGGATCTCGAATGTCGGAAACCTCTAGAAGGGTAAAACCATGTTTTTATAAAATGTTTTAATGTATTTTATGTTTTTAAGTAAAAAAAAAAGGAAATTGAGTTTTGAATGAAAAAGACCAAGGAGACATTTCCAGGTCCGGCCGCCGAACCTCATGTTCGGCCGCCGAACGTGGGATGGTTTAGGGGGGCATGTTAGGCTTTCGAAAATTTCAAAGGTTCGGCCGCCGAACCTCATGCTCAGCCGCCGAACTTGCATGAGATGTGGGGGCACGTTCGGCTGCTGAAAGGTGGTCTGCCAGCCCTATATAAGAGCTCCATGGCCGAAACGGGCGAGTTTTCTCCCCATTTTCGGCCACGGTGAGTTCATGCTCTCCTATGGTTCGTTTTTGATGTTTTTCCTCCGATCTTTCATGTTTTAACAAGCTTTAAGTTGATTTGAAGAGATTTGAGCAAAAAGGAGCAAGTTTTGGAAACTTGGAGACCAAAGAGCGGATCTCTCCCATCTCCGAGTTGGATCGTCTCTCCTCTCGTTCTACAAGAGGTAAGAGTAGATCCATAGTTCCTTACATGTTTTAAGTAAGTTTTATGAGGTTTTATGGGGTAGAAATGCATGTGTAGGTTTATGTGAAGTTTATGGGTTTATGTTATGTTTATGAGCAATGTTGGTTGTTTGATGTGTTGTAGATGGGGTTTAGGATAGTTTGGAACCCCTAGGAGCTTGTATGCTGGAGTATGCATGTTGTAGAATAGGAAAATGCATGATTGTATGAGTTGGGAGGCGTTTGTGCATGTTGGAGCCGAGTTTCTGCGCTTTGGGAGAAACCAGGTTCGGCAGCCGAAGGCTCTTTCGGCCGCCGAACCTGCCTGTGGTAGCATGAATAGGCTGCCGAACCCTGCCCCCGAAAGTGGACTTTCGGCTCTGGAAGGGAGTTTCGGCCGCCGAAGGTGCCGCCGAACATGCATGAGTTTCATCTCTGGAAGGAACCTTCGGCCGCCGAAAGTGCCGCCGAAGGTGCATGACTTTCGGCTCTGGAGGGACTTTCGGCCGCCGAACCTACCGCCGAAAGTGCCCTGTTCAGCCATTTCTTGCATGTTTTCTATAATTGTTTTTAGGTGTTTTTAGGGGGTTTTTGGGAGAATGTTTAGACTATGTCAATATATGTTTGGTCCCTCATCTGAGTCCACCTGTGTAGGTTCAGACCCGAGGAACCGAGGAGGTTAGCAGTGCTAGCTGCTTCAGAGTCCTTAGAGCATCAGCCAGAGATGAGTAGAACAAAACTATGCTTTAAATTTAATAAAATGTTTAGCATGATCCATGCATCATAAATTCCATGTTTATGTAAGTTGTATTGCATTAGTGATCACGAATATGATGCATTGCATTTTTACTGTTGATGTGGATGGATGTTGGATGACCCACTAGCTCTCAGTATGTAACCTAGAAAGTCCAGGGCTGCCCATGCCACGCGTCCTGGCACCATGTTAGAAAGTCCCGGGCTGCCCATGCCACGCGTCCGGGCAAATGCATGATTGTTTATGAGAAATGAGAGTTATTGGTGACAAGTCCGTCCTTGATGTGAAATGTCTGTGCTATGATGCATTCCATGAAAGCATGAATAATTAAAATGTTTTATGGTTCTGCTCACTGGGCTTTTTTAGCTCACCCCATTCCCTTAATCCCCAGGTTTGCAGGTACAGGGTAGACCAGGAGGTCAGCAGGAGTCAAGTTATGATTATGTAATAGCTAGATGTGGACATGATAAATGATGTAATATGATAGACATGTAATGTAATGAAGTTATTGAGGTTTAGAATTTGTGCTTGACCCCGGTTTATACAGTGTATCCCTTTTGAATACATGATCTGTGTTTTGAGATGTTTATGATGTACCAAGCTTAATGTATGTTATGATACCCCATTGGAGCATTTGATGAGGACTCCAGTGTGTGGTTTATGTTTATGTTATGTGCATGCACAGGTTCAACTTGGTTAAGGAAAAGAAAAAGTTTATAGTGTTATGGTTATGTTTGATCATGTATAGGATTAAACAGGTTTACAGGTTTATGTTTGGCTTGCTACGGGTCCCGGCGGCCTTAAGCCGATCTGGATCCTAGTGCCGGTAGCGGTCCGGATTTCTGGGCTGTTACAAAAACAATTATGTTTTTTGAGTTCATTGTCGCTATCATAGAATTTTTCTATACCTTATTGCTAATGTCTCTAGTATTTTATTTTAAAAGGATATAAACTTTTATTAAAAGTCACTTCATAGCAATTAGAAACTTGTCATGATACAGCTGCATCAGATATAAGGCATCTACCATATCCTAGCAGATTCTTAAAAGTGATGCACACAATTTCCAATCAATGCTACAATATCCATAATGTAATCTGCAGCTTACAATACACACATTTGCAGCATTAAATAGATTATCGCGATAACGACATTAGACTATCACCTCTATCCTCTAATACATGTTGAATGTCAAATAAATTTCTTAGCCAATTTACAAAAACCTATAGTAGAGTTATATCCTAACCTTAACTTATAAGGTATATACATTTGCTTATACTTGTTCCTTCTCCTTAATACCTAGAACGGCCTAAACGTTAGCTCTAATACCACTAACTGCAACACCCCTATAAGGTTATTTAACTAACCGAAATGGAGATGTCACGTTCCGTGGTGCTTCTCTTATTTTTTCAATTAACTATTATCATGTATTTCATGACATTTTTTCCTACCTAAAATACTCTAGAGTCTCCTTTCTAAACTGGTTCTAATTCCATCTATGAATAATAAAATTTCACTTCAATGAACTCTCAACCTTTAACCCCCAAACTTCATTCAATCACAAAAACAATTTTCAACTCAGATCAACTCTTCTAATTATACCAAAATAAAATTCTTCTCATGCAATATTAATTACAACCCACATATTTATTATGTACATGCCATATTTGTACAATTTTCATTATGTCAAGTGTCAATATTGAGAAATGAATCACGAATGAGTGTCTCTTGTTTAGTAATATTTTTTAGGGGTAAAAGCATAAATATTCCAAATCTTTGAAGATTTTAAATTTTAATCTAAAAGTTTTTTCCTATAGAAAATTCGGCAGTCTCCTCTATATATTGGTCCTCATTCCATCTGTGAATGATAAAATTTCAATTCAGTGAACTCTCAATCTTAACTTTCCTAAACTTCCATCAACCACAAACACAATTTTCAACTCAAATCAACTCTTCAAAGGTACCAAGTGTCAACAATGAGAAAGAATAATGGATTGAGTGACCACATTATTTATTAATATATTTTTGGATAATGGCATAAAAAATTTAAACCTTTAAGGATTTTTGCATTTTAATTAAAAAGATTTTACTTGCTACAATAACTTAGAATTTAAAAACATTTAGCAATTCAATTCAAATTTGAAATGTAAGTGGGGGAGCATTTGCCGGTGGCTAACGTGACGTTCCTTCTGTATTTTTTTATTACTTAACGGTGGATCATACGCTACACATTGAATAACCAATGTGAGAAATTAACTACCGGTTAATGCTAAAAATCCAAGTTTGGTATTTAACTAACCTGACTTAAAGTCAAATTTGGAAATTATTGCCAAAATAGTTTAACTACGCTTTTCCTAAGCGAAGCAACTCTGCAGCAACTCTGCAGGCTACAAAATCTAGAGAGCTCAAATCATAGTCATCTAACAACCTAGGATCCTTAGTCATCAGCACCACCGCCGGTGCAGTCTGTGCTACGTGAGTGACCTTACTCTCCTCAATTACTGTCAACATTGCCTTCATATCAAATTTAACCATGGACACCACCGCCGTTCCTATAGTTAAAGCACTCACGAAATAACACAAACCATAAACATGAAAATGAGGCAACGGGAAAAAGGAAGTTGTAGCTGCCAACCGGGTCGTGTAAACCGCATGACTTACTGCCACCATACATGTGAAATTTCGATGAGTCAAAACCACTCCATTAACTCGATCAGTAGTCCGTGAGGATAGAGAATCGTCGCAGGGTCCAATTAGTAAACCTTTTCTCCTTCCATTTCTCCACAGTGAACTAGACTCATCATTAGCGATTCAAACTCGGGAGAGTCGAGTATGATTGTTCTAAGATTAGGAATTGTATGAGCACCATTCGACGTGACGAACCCAATTACAGGTTTCAACAGCTGAATTTGGTGAAGAATCTCAGGTTTAAAGATATTTGATTTCTAAGGAGAGGTAACGACACCGAGAGAGATGATATAGAAATAAAGGATCGAAAGGTGAATAGAGTTAGGAGAAAGAACGAAGGCAATATCTCCTTTTTTGAGGCCAAAATGGTAGTGAAGCAAGAAGGCTAATTTTTTGTACGAAGGACAAGGATTAATGTCTCACCTTGGTTATTCAAGGTGTAGCGTAGAGTCTACCTTCAAGTAATGAAAAAATACAATGTGGCTTGCTACCGACAGATGCTCCCCCACTTTCAATTCAAATTTGAAAAGAATTGCTAAATATTTTTAAATCCTAATTTATTGTGCCAAGAAATAAAATTTCGGATTTTTTTATGCCATTATCCTTTTTTTTTTCAAACAACAATTTCATTTAGTCTGCTAGTGAATGAGGATTTCAGGTAGTTGCGACACTTCGTCTATACTTTATAACTTTAAATGCCAACTTACATTTCATATCTAGACTGTGACACTGCCTTTCAAGTGTTGTTTTATATCATAAATTGCACCTATTAGCATGCCAATTGCCGTTTCTTTGACAAGCTTTCCAATTTATTAATTTTAGGTACTTCTGTATACTTCTATCCTAAGTTATAGACAAGTTTTGACATTATTAAGGATCTAATTCACTCATGGTCCCTTTATGAAAATTGTTCTCCTATATCTTAGCTAATTCAATGATTTCTTTTGTGGCTTTATTTTTATCTATAATCCTATAAATAATTAATCTTTCTTTAAAACCCTTCAATCTGGTATTATGATAATCCAAATTTATTTCCCTCGAAGGTTATGACTATGTTTCGATATCAAACAATCGTTACAGTAAAAAGTGAACAAGATGATTGGTCACTGACATGTTCTAGCCCATTTCATCTAATTATGGCTCTCCTTTTTTTCATTTCTCTTATATCATAATGTTTATAAAACTCCTCTTTTTAATGAGAAACAACACAAAAATAATTATGTTTTTCGAGTTCATTGTCGCTATCGTAGAATTTTCCTATACCTTATTGCTGATGTCTTTAGTATTTTATTTTAAAAGGATATAAACTTTTATTAGAAGTCACTTTATAGCAATTAGAAACGTGTCATAATACAACTGCATCAGATATAAGGCATCTACCATATCCTAGCAGATTCTTAAAAGCGATGCACACAATTTCCACTCAATGCTCCAATGTCCATAATGTAATCTACAGCTTACAACACACACATTTGTAACATTGAATAGATTATTGCGATCACGACTTTAGACTATCACCTCTATCTTCTAACACATATTGAATGTCAAATAACATTCTTAGACAACTTACAAAAACCTATAGTAGAGTTATATCCTGACCTTAACTTATAAGATATATACATTTGCTTATACTTGTTCCTTCTCCTAAATACCTAGAACGGCCTAAACGTTAGCTCTAATACCACTAACTGCAACACCCCTATAAGGTTATTTAACTAACCGAAATGGAGATGTCACATTCCGTTGTGCTTCTCTTATTTTTTGCGATTAATTGTTGTAATGTATTTCATGACATTTTTTTTCTACCAAATATACTCTAGAGTCTCCATCCTAAACTGGTTCTAATTACATCTATGAATAATAAAATTTCACTTCAATGAACTCTCAACCTTTAACCCCCAAACTTCGTTCAATCACAAACACAATTTTCAACTCAGATCAATGTTTCTAATAATTATACCAATATAAAATTCTTCTCATGCAATATTAATTACAACCCACATATCTATTATGTACATGCCATATTTGTACAACTTTCATTATATCAAGTGTTAATAGTGAGAAAGGAATCACAAATGAGTGTGTCTTGTTTAGTAATTTTTTTAGGGGCAATGGCATAAATATTCCAAATCTTTGAGGATTTTAAATTTTAATCCAAAAGTTTTTTCCTCTTAAAAATTCAGCAGAGTCTCCTCTATATATTGGTCCTCATTCCATCTATCAATGATAAAATTTCAATTCAGTGAACTCTCAATCTTAACTTTCCTAAACTTCCTTCAACCACAAACACAATTTTCAACTCAAATCAACACTTCATAGGTACCAAGTGTCAACAATGAGAAAGGAATAATGGATTGAGTGACCACATTATTTATTAATATACTTTTGGATAATGGCATAAAAAATTTAAAACTTTAAGGATTTTTGCATTTTAATTAAAAATATTTAATTGCTATAATAACTTAGAATTTAAAAACATTTAGCGATTCAATTCAAATTTGAAATGTAAATGGGGGAGCATTTGCCGGCTGCTAACGTGGCGTTCCTTATGTATTTTTTTATTACTTAATGGTGGATCATGCGCTACACATTGAATAACCAATGTGAGAAATTAACTACCGGTTAATGGTAAAAATTCAAGTCTGGTGTTTAACTAACCTGACTTAAAGTCAAATTTGGAAATTGTTGCCGGAGCAGTTCAACTACGCCTGTCCTATGCGAAGCAACGCTGCAGTCTACAACATCTAGAGAGCTCAAATCATAGTCGTCTAATAACCTAGGATCCTTAGTCATCAGTACCACCGCCGGTGCAGTCTGTGCTACGTGAGTGATCTTACACTCCTTAATTACAGTCAACATTGTCTTCATATCAAATTTACCCATGGACACCACCATCGCTCCCATAGGTAAAGCCCTCACAAAATAACATAAACTATAAACATGAAAATAAGGCAACGAAAAAAAGGAAGTTGCATCTGCCATCCAGGTCGTGTAAACCTCATGACTTACAGCCACCATACATGTGAAATTTCAATGAATCAAAACCACTCCATTAACTCGATTAGTAGTCCGTGAGGATAGAGAATCATCGCAGGGTCCAATTGGTTAACTCTCCTCCTTCCATTTCTCCACAGTAAGCTAGACTCATCATCAGCGATTCAAACTCGGGAGAGTCGAGTACGATTGTTTTGAGATTAGGAATTATATGAGTAGCATTCGACGTTATGAACACAATTACAGGTTTTGACAGCTGAATTTGGTGGAGAATCTCAGGTTTAAAGATAATTGATTTTAAGGAGAGGTAACGACACGGAGAGAGAAGATACAGAAATAAAATATCGAAAGGTGAATAAAGTTAGGAGAAAGAACGAAGGCAATATCTCCTTCTATGAGGCCAAAATGGTGGTAAAGCAAGAAGGCTAATTTTTTGTGCGAAGGACGAAGTCGGGAAATTAAATTTGACAGCGAGTGATGGCGTCGATGAGAGCGTTTTAGGTTTTTCTACACCATTTAAGAATTTTAACTTAACTAACCAAGGATTAATATCTCACCTTGGTTATCCAAGGTGTAGCGTAGAGTTCACCGTCAAGTAATAAAAAAATACAATATGGCCTGCTACCGACAGATGCTCCCTCACTTTCATTTCAAATTTTGAAAGAATCGCCCAATATTTTTAAAATCTAATTTATTGTGCCAGTAAATAAAATTATGGATTTTTTATACCATTATCCTTTTTTTTTTTCAAGCAACAATTTCATTTGGTCTGCTAGTGAATGACGATTTGGGGTAGCTACGACACTTCGTCTATGCCTTATAACTTCAAATGCCAACTTACGTTTTATATCTAGACTGTGACACTGCCTTTCAAGTGTTGTTTTATATCATAAAATGCACCTATTGGCATGCCAATTGTCGTTTCTTTGACAAGTTTTCCAAGTTATTCATTTTAGGTACTTCTGTATGCTTCTATATATCCTAAGTTATAGTCAAGTTTTGACAATATTAAGGGTCTAATTCACTCACGGTCTCTTTACGAAAGTTGTTCTCCTATATCTCAGCTAATTCAATTATTTTCTTTGTGGCTTTATTTTTATCTATAATCTTATAATTATAATTATTTGTATATTAATTATTTTATTCATATTAAACTTATTAAATTTTCATTAAGTAACTTATTCGACGTGAAAATCTATTAATATGGCTTGAATTTACATCGCTGCTATTTGCTAATTAAAGTCTTAACATTTATTATCTTTGGACCGCACCCGAAAGCTGCCTACGTACCTCCAATAGAGGATCATGTCCACATAGCTCTTAACAATAGATAATAACATAAAGTTTATACTAACATAATTAATTCTTGCTAATAATCAACCACATTACCACATTATATCTAGAATCCAGTAAATAACTAAGAAACATAAATAATTATATTTTCCTAGCTATATTTTGCACAATATTATTAAGAAACTAAATATCAATATTCAAAACATGTATATATATATATATATATACACAAATATATATATATATATATACACAAATATATATATATATATATATATATATATATATATATATATATATATATATATATATATATATATATATATATATATATATATATATATACACAAATTTATATATAAACAAATATCAATATAACTCATCAATAATAATTACTTGTACCGATTAAAGCGTTTAAAATCTAACTATACCACCAATATAGAGAACAACTAAACTTTTAATAAACAATAACTATCTAAACCAACCCCTTAATCATACCTACCATCTTATAACTATCACTTATTTTATGTGTGTATTCTTCTTGTATCTTCAATCCGCTTTTACATAATGTTTAGATAATTAATCTTTCTTTAAAACCCTTCAATCTTGTATTATGATAATTCAAATTTATTTCCTTAGAAGGTTATGCCTATGTTTCGATATCAAGCAATCGTTACAGTAAAAAGTGAACAAGAAGATTGGTCACTGACATGTTCTAGCCTATTTCACCTACTCATGGCTCTCCTTTTTTTCATTTCTCTTATATCATAATATTTATAAAATTCATCTTTTTAATGATAAACAACACAAAAACAATTATGTTTTTTGAGTTCATTGTGGCTATCGTAGAATTTTCCTATACCTTATTGCTGATGTCTCCAGTATTTTATTTTAAAAGGATATAAACCTTTATTAGAAGTCACTTCATAGCAATTAGAAACTTGTCATGATAAAACTGCATCAGATATAGGGCATCTACCATATCCTAGCAGATTCTTAAAAGTGATGCACACAATTTCCAATCAATGCTCCAATGTCCATAATGTAATCTGCAGCTTACAATACACACATTTGTAGCATTGAATAGATTATTGCGATCACGACTTTAAACTATCACCTCTATCTTCTAACACATGTTGAATGTCAAATAACATTCTTAGCCAACTTATAAAAACTTATAGTAGAGTTATATCCTAACCTTAACTTATAAGGTATATACATTTGCTTATACTTATTCCTTCTCCTAAATACCTAGAATGGTCTAAACGTTACCTATAATACCACTAACTGAACCACCCCTATAAGGTTATTTAACTAACCGAAATGGAGATGTCACGTTCCGTGGTGCTTCTCTTATTTTTTCAATTAACTATTATCATGTATTTCATGACATTTTTTCCTACCGAAAATACTCTATAGTCTCCTTTCTAAACTGGTTCTAATTCCATCTATGAATAATACTCAAATCAACACTTCTAACACATGTCCAATGTCCATAATGTAATCTGCAGCTTACAATACACACATTTGTAGCATTGAATAGATTATTGCGATCACGACTTTAAACTATCACCTCTATCTTCTAACACGTGTTGAATGTCAAATAATATTCTTAGCCAACTTACAAAAACTTATAGTAGAGTTATATCCTGACCTTAACTTATAAGGTATATACATTTGCTTATACTTATTCCTTCTCCTAAATACCTAGAATGGTCTAAATGTTATCTATAATACCACTAACTGAACCACCCCTATAAGGTTATTTAACTAACCGAAATGGAGATGTCACGTTCCGTGGTGCTTCTCTTATTTTTTCAATTAACTATTATCATGTATTTCATGACATTTTTTCCTACCGAAAATACTCTAGAGTCTCCTTTCTAAACTGGTTCTAATTCCATCTATGAATAATACTCAAATCAACACTTCATAGGTACCAAGTGTCAACAATGAGAAAGGAATAATGGATTGAGTGAGCACATTATTTATTAATATATTTTTAGATAATGGCATAAAAAATTTAAACCTTTAAGGATTTTTGCATTTTAATTAAAAAGATTTTACTTGCTACAATAACTTAGAATTTAAAAACATTTAGCGATTCAATTCAAATTTGAAAGGTAAGTGGGGGAACATTTGCCGGTGGCTAACGTGACGTTCCTTCTGTATTTTTTTATTATTTCACGGTGGATCATACGCTACACATTAAATAACTAATGTGAGAAATTAACCACCGGTTAATGCTAAAAATCCAAGTTTGGTGTTTAACTAACATGACTTAAAGTCAAATTTGAAAATTATTGCCGAAATAGTTTAACTACGCTTTTCCTAAGCGAAGCAACTCTGCAAGTTACAACATCTAGAGAGCTCAAATTATAGTCGTCTAACAACCTAGGATCCTTAGTCATCAGCACTACCGCCAGTGCAGTCTGTGCTACGTGAATGACCTTACTCTCCTGAATTACTGCCAACATTGTCTTCATATCAAATTAATAAATATCAAATCCTGGAAATAAATTTAGAGATAATTATTTTTATATTCTTACAATTTACTCTAATTAATTAAAATATTAATATAATTTTAAAATTATATTAAAATATTTTTATATTCATATTCAATTAAATAAAATAATATTTATTAATATTTATTTATTTTTAATTGTTAAATTTATTTTAAATAATTAAAATATCTATATAATTTTAATATTATATAAAATACTCTTATATTTTTATTATGTTAATTAAGAATAATATTTATTAATTTTTATTTATTTTATCATTAATTTATTATTCAAAATAAAAAATCTTTTAATATAAATTCAATTAAATTTTTGTATTTTTATTACAAACCATTGTCTTATTTATTTAGTTTTTGCTAATTAAATCTTTATATTTTTATTTAAAAGTAAAATAAATCCAAATATATAATATTATTATTTTTTAATAATAAAATATATTTTTATTAATAATTTTTTTATAATTATTTACTATCATTATGTATTTTTTATATTTTTATATTCATTAAAATACTAATTTCTAATTTAAAAAATAATATTTTGCTAAAAAAAATTATATTAAGTCAGAATTTATTTAGTTTTTAAATAAAACTACATAAATTTGAATAAATAAAAAAAATAGATTTAATTTACCCTTAAATAAAAATATATGAGCTTAATTAGAGTTATTTTTAAAAATTTTTTTATTTCAATTACTTTATTAATAAAATAAAATAAACTATCAATCCTTTTTATCTGTCTTTATATTTTCTCATATTTTTTATATATTTTTTATAAAAAAATAGAGATTTATAATTAATAATAAAGTGTTGGTAATTTAAATAATCTCGAATTAATTGACGAGACCACTGAATCGTAAATTTTTTAATATGTCATCAATTTGAATATACAAAAGAATCTTTGGTTTTATTGATAAATTAATGTTAAAATGAATACAACCTAATAAAATTTTTAATTAATAAAATAAAAATATTAAAATATTTTAATATAATTTTAAAATTAAAGATTTTAATTGATTAGATTGTATTATTTTAAAATCAAACCGAACTGAATCAGACTAGTTTAATTTAAATTGGATTTTACTAAAATTGATTCAGTTTGATTTTTATAAATATTAAAATTTTAATTTTTAATTTATCCACTTCAATTAAATTTCAAACTGAACCTATCGAATACTAATTTAAATAAACTGTGAAAGTGAAACTTTAACTTTATTTTTTTTCTTGTTATTTATTCTTTAAATTATAAATTTTTTATTATAGATAATATTAAAATTATTATTAAAATTTTTAAAAATTATGATTTAATCTCCCTATTTTAATAAAATTAAATGTTTAATTATACCATTTTGAAAAATTATAGTAGTTAGTTACTGTATTTTTTCTTTCGTTTACTTTTTTAATCCTCAAATAATTTTAAGCATTAGATTGAATTTCATTTAAGCATTACAATTTTATAAATATAATTATACAGTCCTCTAATGTTTAATTTCATCAATTTGATTCTAAAATGTATCAGTCGCATTTTCAAAGAGTTTACCAAATAGATAAAATAGCTCTTTCAAAATGTATTATCTAGGTGAAAAAGTTAAACTAAATATCCTCATTAACATTATATGCATATAGTTAGGGATGATTATTCATTCGGTTCGATTTAAAATCAAATCGAATTGAATAAATTAAATTTAAAATTTAAAATTTAAATTTTTTTACTATTTATTTTTACTATTTAAAATTTAATTAAAATATTTTAATCTTAATATGATTTAATTTCTCTATATCATTGAAAATAATATATTATTATCACTAATCGGTTTGATTCAATTTTTTTAATTTTTTTATTAAAATCAAATCGAGCTAAAATAATTAAAATTTTTAAAATTAAAAATCAAATCGAATTAAATTGAATAAAAAATAAAACTAAAATTTTAAATTAATTTAATTCAATCAATTTTTTTAATTTCAACTGAATATTACTCACTTTGTTCACTTCTATATATAATTAACATGTTAATATTGATTAGTTATTCATAAGATAGTCAAAGAGTTAACGTTTGAATGATATTTTTTAAATGATGTGTTTCTATCCGAATGAAAAGTTATTGATCCGAATCTAAATATTATCATCCATATGTCAAACATTGATTTAAATGATAAATATAAAATCAGATTTTATCACTGGAAATTACGAGCGACACGTATCTATAATTTGAGTGAACATAGTACCGAGCAATATCAGTTATATAGTCATGTAGATTAATTTTCAATTTCACAATTCATACTTGAATTAAATATATTAGCCCTTGAATTCATAATTGATGGTGAACAAATGTAAATACAGTTTATTTATTTACTAATTAGTTAATATATTAATTTTAAAAAATATATTAAACATTCTAAATAATTTTAAAAATTTATTAATTAATTATTCGTTAACTTCAGCTATTAAATATTATAAAAAAATAAAATAATTTTTTATAAAAAAATTAATTAATAATTATTTTATAAGATTGAAAAATTAATTAATGAGACTCTGTCAATTGTGGCCCGGCACTGAGAATCAATCAATTTTTCTGCTCCTGAAGGAAGTTTCACCAAACAGTACTTTGATGTTGGCTCTTTCAAGATCTTGGCACTTGTCCCGCAATGAAGTATCAGCTGCATATGTCATAATTAATTTTTTTTAAAACAATTAAAAATAGAAAAAGACTGGAGAGAGAGGAACAATACGTTCATATTTTTTGGAAGAAAGCATCTAAAGGAAATGAAAATCAAGATTTCTAGCTTACAGCAAACTTATTTTAAACAATAAATTGCACTACTCACTTGTTATCATCTCAACATTCAATCAAGAGGGAAAATAAAAAAAATAAAAAAAATAAAAAGTTGCTAAATTTCTTCATTCCTTTCAAACAAATTATACTGCTTTCAATCCTAGCATATATGTTAACTTTATCAAGTTTGGTTCACATGTTTTGATTTTGGTTCACTTGTATAAAATGAAAAAATGTACCAAGTTTGGTTCACATGTTTTGATTTTGGTTCACTTGTATCACATGAAAAGATGTACTTGTCTTGGTGTGACACTGAGATTGATTTCAAAAATGTCACCAATTGGTAACATTTTGCAAAATACAAATTTTGGAAGACAGTTTAGAGAACTTTATAAGAGGAAGCATTTTGAGAAAAGCATTGCATCATAGCTTTTATGGTTCTTGTTGGAGAAGTGAGAATTCCACATCAATAAAAGAAAAAAGGAAGAGTTAATAAAGTGAAGTAAGCCCAATCCAAATTGCCTAAATGCATTTTGAAGATAGCTACCACATCAAGTTCAATTAAACCCCCATTATGAGATCTAACACTCTCACCACATGCAGACTTGGACCAAACCTGTCATCAAATTCCAATAGTGATATCGGAGCCCAATTGAAACAGCTGGGCCCGAACTGACACAAAAAACTTTTGGGCCCACTTTCCACTTGGCCCAAAATGGTTAACCCAAGTTATTTAGTAGTTTCGTGCTAGCTATTATATACAATTCCAATTTCCAATCCTCTGCCGATGTGGGACGGATTTGCGCCGCAAATCCGCAAGCAGACAGCTTAAGCAGCTGACCATTACACTCGGTCCCGCTAAATTTGCGACGTCCTCGTCGCAACTGAAACGATTACAATTGCTAACAAGGACCGGACCCTTGGGTATTGTGCTTCGCTAATACCTCGGGCGGCTCCACCTCGTCTCTCACGGGTAGCCCTTTCCTCGCAGGCCCACTAGCTCCGCACAATTTGTCTGACCCAGGGTGGCTATGATACCAATTGAAATAGGCGGGCCCGAACTGGCCCAAATAACTTTTGGGCCCACTTTCCACTTGGCCCAAAATGGTTAACCCAAGTTATTTAGTAGTTTCGTGCTAGCTATTATATACAATTCCAATTTCTCATCCTCTGCCGATGTGGGACGTATTTGCACCGCAAATACCGTTACAACAATAGCCTCACGACTTATCATGGTCCTCTAGAGTGGGTCGAAGGACTCCCAAGTATCCTGACTAAGTCACTACCCACGTGAACAGTGGCATGCAATGTGGCCACCTCCTTAAAATTTGTTTTCCATTTCTGTTATTATTTCTGTTTCATTTTCTGTTACTGTAAGTAGTGGCCCATTATCTAAGTAGTGTCCATCATCTAGCCACTCCTTAAGATAGTGCCTAGAAGACAAGATCAAGTAGTGTTGCATTCGTATTTAAATACTAGTATATTGAATGGAAGGGGAGCTCAAATTTAATCCAACAACCTTGGTATATTCTCACCTTAAGAAGAATACTTCTAAACCCAAAAAACTCTAAGAGGCTTTGACTAGGACCTAACATTGGTATCAGAACCACGACAACCAATAAATAACGAATTGAGAATTTATAGACAACTCTCAATGGCCTCCTAACAAACCTTGTTTGAATTGAGGAAGGAGTAGCTGACAAACTGCACCAATTGGAAATAACTATTTCGAAACTCTCTAAATCTTTTGTTTCTCATCCTATCTAACTCAACCTATAACCTTCGATCCAGCACTCTAAATTTTCATCTCACTTGACAGGAGAGTCGTCACAGAATTTGTGTGAAGGTGCTAGGCCTCCATTTTCCTCTAAATTGGCAAAGCTGGAATTTCCACGCTTTGCATGTGGGGACCCGACAAAATGGTTTACGAAAGTGGAACCATTCACGCAAAAGGTCCCATTAGCTTCTTTTCATTTGGAAGGTAAAGCTAACCAATGGTGGCAGTGGTTGCACCGGACATGCAAGGAAGGGCAACAAGAAGTCACTTGGGAATCCTTTTGTGAAGAATTATGGGCATGGTTTGGACCCACTGATTGTGAGGACTTCAATGAAACTCTTTCCAATATTCCACAGCTTGGGTCCTTCCGAGAATATCAATATGAGTTTGAGAAGCTGGGAAATCGAGTGCAGGGCTGGTCTCAAAAAGCACTCGTAAGAACCTTCATGGGTGGACTCAAACTAGAAATAGCAGATGAAATACGAATGTTCAAGCCTAAAACGTTGAAAGAGGCAATCAGTCTTAACTCGAATGCGGGATGAACAGTTGCTCAGACAATTGAAATTTCGACTTCCACCTGAAGGACTTGTCATTCCCAAAGGACAACGATTCCATTCAAAAAATTATCGTGGGACGAAATGCAGAGGCAAAATTATCGTGGGACGAAATGCAGAGGCAACGGTCACAAGGACTTTGCTTTAATTGTGATGAAAAATTCTTGCCCGATCATCACTGCAAACAATCCCAGCTGCTTTTACTGTAGGGGTGCACAATCGTGGACGAGGAGTACGACCCGAAGGATCCCTTTCTCACCCCACCGGAAATTTCTCTGCATGCAATGGTAGGATGGACTTTTCCGAACACCATGAGAGTCATAGCAACAATTGGTTCCAAGGAGGTAATGGTCCTCATAAACAGCGGCTCTACACATTATCATTGAAAGAATGGCCAATGCTCTAAAATTACCTATGACTCCTACTGAATCCTTTGATGTCAAAATAGCCAATGGAAAAGTATTGCAATGTTGTGGCCAATTTGAGGATGTCAAAATCAATCTCCAAGATATCTCTCTCTCGATTTTTATACTTTACCACTTATTGGGCTGGATATAGTTTTGGGTGTACAATGGTTATCGTAACTACGAAATGTCATATATAATTGGTCTAACTTGACCACAGAATTCCGCTAGGAGCATACATTTTACAAGTTAAAGGGAATCAGTAATTTGCCTATTCAACCAGTGACTATGACCTCTCTTTCTAAGGAGGAGCGACAAGGCAACACTTTATTTGCACTCTGCTTGTCAATCACAACCACCCAACTGCCGTCCCAAATTCCGTCAGCTATGACTCAACACTTTGAACAATTTGAAGATCTGATCCAAGTTCCAACTCAGCTACCTCCTCACTGAGCCATTGAGCACCACATCATTTTGGAAGAAGGCACCGAGCCCATCAATGTATGGCCATATAGGTATGCCTACTTTTAAAAGTCCGAAATTGAAAAACAAGTTCATGACATATTGCAATTGGAGCTCACTCGACCCAGTACCGATCCATTTTCATCACCTGTTCTTTTAGTTAAAAAAATAAAAAAGATGGATCCTAGCGTTTTTGTAAAGATTATAGGGCTTTAAATGTTGTTACTATTAAAGATAGAATTCTGATTCCTACTGTTGATGATATGCTTGATGAACTTTATGGTGCTACATATTTTACTAAGTTGGACCTTTGAGTTGGATATCATCTTGTACGCATAAACCCTGATGATATTCATAAAACTGCTTTCCGAGCACATAATGTCATTGTGAATATTTAGTCATGCCATTTAGACTTTGTAATGCCCCTTCTGTAATCATGAATTCCATTTTTCATCCTTATTGCCCAAATCCATTTTCGTTTCTCGTTTTCTTCGATGACATTCTAATCTATAGCCCCAATTGGAATTTGCATCTTGAACATGTTAAACAGATTTTTGAAATTTTAAGGCATCTACAATTTTATGTGAAACTTTCAAAGTGTGCCTTTGGTTTACAAGAACTTGAGAATTTGGGTCATATTGTTACTTCTACCGGTGTTAAAGTTGATCAAAGCAAAATTGAGGTTATGATAAAATGGCCTAGGCCTACTAACATTTCAGATTTGCGTGGATTTTTAGGCTTTACAAGTTATTACTGCAAATTTGTGCGCAATTACGAATTGCTGGCTACGCCATTAACTAATCTCTTGAAGGACAGTTCCAATGGACGGAGGAGGCAGAAAAGGCATTCGAAAATCTAAAAAATGCTATGATCACCACCCCAACTCTGGGTACACCGAATTTCAATGAATCTTTCAACATCAAATGTGATGCCTCCGGTGATAGGATTGGAGCGGTGTTGACACAGCAAGAATGGCCTATAGTGTTCATGAGTAGAGCTTTGGGGGTTGCTAAGAAATCATGGTCTATATATGCTAAAGAAATGCTTGCAATTGTTCATGCCATTCATACATGGCATCCCTATTTACTTGGCAGAAAATTTTATATTCATACGGATTAACACAGTTTGAAGCATTTGTTAGAGCAGCGGATTGTGATACCGGAATAGCAGAAATGGTGGCCAAATTACTTGGGTATGATTATGACATTCATTACAAGCCTGGTCGAGAAAACACCAACACTGATGAATTGTCACAGGTCGTAGGCTGAATTCTAGTACAGTATCACTTATCATGCTTCCATATGAATGACATCCTTTCAAACACTCTACGGTCGGCCACCTCCTACCATCTCTATATATATTGAGGGCAATAGTCCAGTGCATGAAGTTGATAAACTCTTAACTTGCCGCGATACACTACTCTATCAGCTCAAGACTGCCCTTCATGCTGCTAACAACAGAATGAAACAACAAACTGACACCAAACATCGCATTCTTGAATTCAATGTCAGCAACCTGGTATTTCTAAAGTTACACCCATACCGACAGCATTCTGTTTTAAGACGAGCCTATCACAAATTGGCTAATAAATTCTATGGCCCTTTTCCCATCGAGGAGCGCATTGGTAAGGTTGTCTATTGCCTCACCCTTCCTCCAAGCTCTCGCATTCACTTGGTCTTTCATGTCACACTTTTGAAAAAGCAAATCAGCCCTCACGGGTCCACCAGCTCAACACTTCCTCCGATGACAAATACCACGATTCCTGACATTGTTTTGGACTATCATTGGATTAAGCGGGGCTCCAAATTTATCGAACAAGCATTAATGCAGTGGCATAAACTATCACTAGAAGATGCAACGTGGGAAGACACAACCTTGTTGTGGACACAGTTTCCAGATTTTCACCTTGAGGACAAGGTGGCTTGTCACAAGGACGAGCAATAATAAGCCACATCGGTCCTCTAGAGTGGGTCAAAGGAATCCCAAGTATTATGACAAAGCCACCACCCACGGGAATAGTGGCATGCAACGTGGCCACCAAGCTCTCCTTAAAATTTGCTTTCCATTTCTGTTATTATTTCTGAATGGTGGATCATACGCTACACTTTGAATAACCAATGTGAGAAATTAACTACCGGTTAATGGTAAAAATTCAAGTCTGGTGTTTAACTAACCTGACTTAAAGTCAAATTTGGAAATTGTTACCGGAGCAGTTCAACTACGCCTGTCCTATGCGAAGCAACGCTGCAGTCTACAACATCTAGAGAGCTCAAATCATAGTCGTCTAATAACCTAGGATCCTTAGTCATCAGTACCACTGCCAGTGCAGTCTGTGCTACGTGAGTGATCTTACACTCCTTAATTACAGTCAACATTATCTTCATATCAAATTTGCCCAAGGGCATTTTGGAGAAGGCTACCATATCAAGCTTAATTAAGCCCCATTCTGGACCCAACACTCTCACCACATGTAGACTTAGACTAGGCCCATCATCAAATTCCAACTGTTACAGAGGGCCTACTCAAATTAGTAGTCATGTCTATATTGTCATCATATTTGGAAGATACTATCGAAACAAAATCTAATTTATTAAACAAATTGACAAAGTTTGAAGGAATAGAATACAATAGAGAAAACAATGCCAAGTTAAGATTTTACTAACTACTAGCTCATTAAGGACACGTAAAAGGTAACAAGCTTCAAAATTTCCCTTTCCCATTATTTTCTCCTAGTTTTCCAGCAAAGAACAGCAAATAAATTTGACACAACCTTTCTAAATGAAAGAAGCTAGTGAATATCTGGTAAAGCCTATACTGTAACAGGGAATAATGGAATACAATACTCATTTATGACTCTTGCTCACTATACTTATCACATGTATAGTTAACCAACACACTCGTGTTACTGATCTTTCCTGCTGTCTTCATGTGTTATCTCTGTTTCCACTACTGTGAAATGAGAAACTCACCAAACCAAAACCCTTATCTTGAGTACAATTACCACAGCAAAAATAAAAATGATCTCGGGTTTCCCTTCTTGACAAACACAATCTCCGTATAATTCAAAAATTAGTAAGAAAATCTTACAGCAATTCTAAGCTGAAATTAAAACAGGGTTAAACAAAGTAAGCATACCAGTCTTGACAAACACAATTTCCGTATAATTAGAAAATTAGTAAGAAAATTCTAAGCTGAAATTAAAACAGGGTCAAACAAAGTAAGCATACCAGCAAAGAAACCACGGAAAGCATTGTTGACAGAGGGGAAAGACGCAGGTTGCAAAAGCCTGTTCAAGTGAGGTGATACAGCTGCACGAGCTCTCCATAGAGCCATTGGGTTTCTATCTGGTGAGTCTGGAATATCTCTGACTGAGGGTTTTAGTTCTCTGCAAATGGTAATACAGCCAAACAAATTTAGTGGTTTATATTTAACCAATTAGTGTAAGCTTAACTTCCTTCAGACATGCAAGTATGCAGTGTAAATAGATTTCATTAGAATTGAAAGAGAAATTCAATTAGCAAAATGAACCAAAAGCCAACAAGAACAGCCACTACAAACTCTTCAGGCAGATTTTCATTTTCTTGAGCAAGCAAGCACGATGTGGTCGAGTACACTTCAATCAAAAGCAATGTTGAAATACGGAAATTCCATATCCTCCCTCAAGATTAATTAAAACAAAAGGCACATATCCACTGAATCAACATATGAGAAACATCGGGAAATTAAAATTAATTGAAAAGAAAAAAAATAGAATCAAGTGATATACCAGACAGAGAGAGGCAAAACTGCAATTGGGTCAATAGATGTGAGAGGCTGAATGAGTGTGGCTGTGTGGGTGCTAGGAAGAGCTGAGGGGGTTACTGGTGAGACGAGCAAGAAAGTGATGACATAGGTAGGATACTAATGAATTTTAAACTGTGCAACCCTAAACCCACTTAATATACTTACTACCTGAACCCAATTAAGCAATTACAATAATCTTTTACAAATACCTGTCTAAAAATAATTACTACTCTCCACATAATATTCAGACCCACTTAATTCTTTTTCTGTTTCATTAAAGAAAGTTTAAAGGGATTGTTAGCTGAAACCAAATACTAAAATATTTTAAAATTCTCTAGAAGTAAGAAATTCAAGATTACTAAAACAACAAAATAAATTAATTGTAATTGCAATCTCACACACTACTTCATGGAACAAAGCATAAAAGGAGTTCATAACAAATCATTCACCATCATTGTTAGTTATATCATTTATCAAAAAAGATAACAAATCTTAAAGTTATATATGCATAAGAATGCTTTGAGAAAACAAAATCACAAAAATTTAATCACTAAAATTTCAAAGGTAATCTCCTAAATCAAGGACCTGAACCACTTTGAAACAGTCACTTCATAACCAACTTTGGACCAAAAACACCAAAACCTAACTGTGGATCAACCTCCCATTCCTTGCACCCTGCCAAAGATAACTTGACATGTGAAACTCAAAATCCCAAATCAAAATGAAACAGGAAGCTAACAAAAGAGCACAAGTACAACTCATCTTTCCAAGATGAAACAAGAGCAGACTCACTATAAAAATACAAAGAAAAATTAAAAGAAAATCATATTAATTCTCATTACTTGTAAAAAATTGCTCTTGCAGCTTCAACAGCCAAGATCTAAATAACCAAATTGTTTCGTCAGAATTGGAAGTTCTCCTGTACAGTTGGAAACGAAGTCGCATATCATCTTAAGATATAACAAAGCCTAACTCCATAAACTAAACATCCTAACCCATAATAAAAAAGAGGCGCGTAACGTGAAATTACAGTGATAGCACACACAAACTTATGCAACTCGGCATCAAATGCAAACAAAACAAAAGAATATATTAAACATCGACCATGTGAAAAAGAAATATACACAGAATTAGCGCCAATGAGAAAATATGAGATAACAAGATGAGAGTATAACATCAGAAGAATCTTCTCAAGAGACTAACTACTAGAATTTTGTAGAAACACCATAAATAAGATGGAAAAAATGAATAAAATTAACAAAGTAAAATTAATATCAACCAAGAAAAATCGGCAGGAAAAGGGAGAAATTTGAACAGAAAAGCTTACCTCACACCAAATAGTATAGAACGATAGCTTCAGTGAATCGGTCTAATTGCAGAGCTGGGAGTACCAAAGAGAGCGTGAAATTGATTAGGGATTCAGTCACTCGAACACCCTTGTATGATCCGAAACGACAAAGGTTTCTTTTTCCTCGAACACAAGTTACACAACAAAGGAAAAAAAAAAACTTTTCATTTTTGGATGGTAATGTTATTAATAGATTAATATGTTTATTTTTAAAATTAAATATTTAAATTTCTATATGTTATTTCCGTTTAAATTCAACTTCGTTTTATTTTAAAATCTATTAAGTTAAAAATAAAAATAAAAAATATTTTAAATTTTAAAAATACTATAGATAAAAAGATTTATCATTTTCATTTCTTCTGCCTACTTTGTTCAGAAATCTAAAAACGTCATTAATCACCTTATCAAGAACTCAATTCTTGAAGCATTCCTTCCCTCTTATATATTTGGAAAACCTTCTGAGTCAGCTTTCCTTTACACATAAGAAAAAATAGATATACTCCTATCAATCCAAAGAAATTGAAGGTGCGGCTAAAGGGCTCACAGAAAAAACCATCGATGGTTGAAAATAAATATTATAAATTCTTGATCTGTTGCATAAAGTAACTTGACTTTTGCTATTTTAATTTACTTCTTCGTTTAGCAATCATAGTTAATAATTTTAGTTTTGAAATATTTGAAAAATTAATATTTTAATAATAATTTATTTTATAGATGACTTACACCAAATTTATATCATGTAATTTATGGCTTTTTTTTTTTACCAAAAATCCGGCAGAGTTTTCTCTGAAATATGGACTTAATTTCACCCGCGAATAGTAACGTTACACTTCTATAAACTTCAACCTTAACCCCCAAACTTCTTTAACTTCAAAATAATTTCAATCCATATCAAACACTTCAAAAACCATCTTACTAATCTCAACACAAAAACTTATACTAGTAACCCATATTTATACCAAAATTAAAATATTCAAATATATCTAATTCAAACTATATATAACTTTATCTCTAAAACTTTATGTACATGCCATATTTCCAAAAGTAACTTTATATAAAGAAATTTACAAAATATACCCAAAGATAGTAATAATGTAACTCTGATTGGGTTGATGCAGATCTTGATCTACTGTTCCTTGGATCTACAACCTGCGCGAGGAAAAATACATTCCTACGCGCTAAGCAAATTGCTTAGTGGTGCTCAACTTCTTTTATATTTAAAAAAATAAATCATTTAAATCAAATTTCATTTATCAACAATAAATCAAACAAATAACAATAAAGTATATAGCAAACAATTTGAAACAATTCTAAATCATACTATTATTTCACATATATACAAATTTTAATTTCATAGTCTTTTTCTTTTTTTTTCATGTAAAAAAAATTTGTTTTCTCTTAATACTTTTATTTATTTATTATTTTTCTTTTGTCCCCTATAAATTTAAATGGTACTGTTAAGTCAGATAAGGAAACTGTATCTGTAGGGCACAAAGTGCCAAATAACTGTATGGCTCAAAAGGAGTCTATAACTGTAGAGTACCTCATTGTATCCCAAAAATCAGTGTAACTATAGTGCAGTATTGCAATATCTGTATATGGCATGCCACACCCTTAAACTAACTCACAATTCCCACCAAACTTACTAGGGCCAACTTTAAATAATTTATACATTTAAATATGGGAACAAAAACTTTCCATACAGTGTAATTTTTAATTACTCAAACTATAATACTTTATCATATTACAACTCTGCCTTTAAACATTGTCATATCATGTAAATCTATTAATTTAATTCAACTACATAAATTACAAATTCATAATTTAATCCTTAATTAATTAACTATTGTTATTTTTATTATTATTATTTTTCTAATCTAATTTTTTTCCTATTTATCACGGTATATCATATCTCATTTTTCTTTTTCTTTTAATTTTTACCTACTCCATCTGCCTTTTGGCTGAATTATCAAGGTAATGGCCATCACTAATATTTAATGACAAAGAACAGCCATTGTCGTTTAATAAAGATTCTAATGGCGCCGTCACCAGTGCAACTCAAGATTTGCCTTTAAAAAATGAAAGTAACAATAATGCCCTCTAAAAGCCTGTAAATAACAGCCATTATATAACATAATGACTATTTAGTTAAAAGCATATTTTCAATATAGTTCAAAAGTACTATTCACAAATAAGTACATAGCACAAAGCAGAGGGGTCTATTGAAAGATATGAAGGTCGGTTGGTACAAAGTGGTCCACTCAAACCTATAGTTTCGACTACCAAGAGACATTTGCAGCACTACAAAGATGAGCTCCATTTTTTAAAATCAGTTGGTTGATATTTTCACTAAGAGAATTTGTAGCAAACATTTCCAAGGTTTGGTTTGCAAGATGGATGTACAAGATATCTGTGCACCATCTTGAGAGGGAGAGTTGATAATATTCTTCCCTTTAGTTTATTGAACAGTCCTAATTAGGGTTCCTAATTAAGGTTGCAATTAACGTTGTAAAATAAGCAGTTATATTTTTGTATACTCAAATTTATGCACCATCTTGAGAGGGAGAGTTGATAATATTCTTCCTTTTAATTTATTGAATACTCCTAATTAGGCTAGGGTTCCTAATTAAGGTTGCAATTAATATTGTAAAATGAGCAGTTAAATTTTTGTATACTCAAATTTCCTAGTTTAGAATTATTGTATAAATAGGTTTCATTGTAAAGTTCAGAACTACTATGATAAGAACTATTCAATTTGATCTCATCTTCTCTGTCAAAAACGTGTAATATGAAGATGACAACTGAATATAGAACTAACCACTCAAAGCAGAGTCTTGGGCTTTCGAGTGGTTATATTGTCAGTGACCAGCCTAAAACCTTGATGAGCATCAACAATCTCCACGATGGTCATGGCACCAAGCAGGAAAAACACGACCTCACTTACTTCTGCAGAAGCATGTGTCAACTCCGAAACAGCTATATCAGTCGAAGGTGCCTGCTCAAGAAAGTGATAGCTAAATATTACAGTGTAATAGACAATACCTGGAACTTATGGTTGTTTTCATGAAACATAAAAAGGGACCCATTTTTGCATGATAGTTATGGTGGGAGACTTTGGACTTATACTGGCAGGGTCAAATTTATTTGTTTGCATACTTACAAGTATTGATAATTGATATTTGAAACACAACAATGTGGAATTCTATAGTTCACGGTTCAGTTATCAGGAAGCCATTATAAACCATGCTGCCAAAAAATTTTGCTTCCATGCACCAGTCTATCAGTTTATGGCATCCCAATTCAGAATCCACTACAGCCTAATTGTGGAAATTATTTCACCAAGGGAGTTCTAGCTACATGATGATCCAAAATTTCTTCAAAGAAAAGAAGGTAAATATACCCAAACATCCACCCACACAAATGAAGGATATCATTTATGAAGTTGTTCTATTTTATAGATCAATCAGTAACGAAGTTTAGTTACCAATCCGGTATGCTGCTGTAAAAGGACAACCACACATGGGCAACATAAGTTACACATAACAGAAGCCTTTTATTGAAATTTAGCCAGCAGCAGGATGAGATAGGGCTATAACAAATTTAAGGAAATCACAGAGAGACATCTCAGTTCAATTATGTCTATTTTATAGCTTCTATGAACAAGTAAAAATGATACATCAGGCACTCATGCAAGTGGCCAGAAGATGAATGGGAAACATACACTTTAATCTAAACTAAATGTCACCGGTAATTCTTTGAGAAAAAAAATGTCACTGGTAATAATTAAGCAGTAATTATGACTTTTACCCCAATGCTTCGAACTACCCATAAGCTCACAGCCATCAATATCCTACTCCACTTTTATTGAAAGCTAGAGACTCTTCAAAAATGATGGCAGCATATCCAATTCCAAAGAGTAATGCCATAGCAAGATCCTGTCTGAGAAAATTTCATCAAATTAACCATTAAATATCATTTCATGTTTACTGCATATTTAAGCATTTGTTAATAATTAATACATCAAATTATAAGATTTTTCCACACGAGAGAGTTAACCTGATTGGCTGCAACCCAAGAATGGTTAATCGCTGGAGCCCCAGTTGCAGCTGCTGCGAATACTGCAAGAGCTTTTAGCAAATCAGTCTTTGGCTGGTACGTGGCTGCAAAATCTTGTGAACTTGTTTCGTCAAGTGAACATAAAGGATCACATGACCCAGCTTCTGTTGTCAGCTCCTGATTTTATATATATGCTAACCGTTAACATGAACTGCTACCAGAAAAAGGCAGATAAAGGAGGAATAAATGTGTAATGAATGATTGAATGGGTCTCACATATCAATAAATTAGTCCTATACAAGCAGCTAGAACTTCAGATAATAACCAATATGCATTCTGCAATGCAAACACGGTAACTCTGCAGACATAAGAGAAACCACCTCGTATCCATTTCAACATTTAAGAGAAGTAATAAAAAAGGCGTGACAAGAACATTTCCACATACACATCACACACAAACAACAAAGAGTATTTCAGAAAATGAAATGTCAAATCTCAATAGAGGAATCCAAAAATATGGTTTCCGTTCAATTTGAAAAATACATGTGAAAATCAAGTAATCCCTTTCACCAACCACTGAACAAGGAAATGGGTACCCCTAAAAATGATGCTTTAGCGACAATAAATTATTGAAACAAACCTGAAGCTGTTTTGCACTACTGGGCTGTTGAGCTTGTCCCTGAGTTGAAGAAGAAGAATACCCTCTAGCCTTATCTTCAGCTCTTGCAAGAAGACCACTGCCAAGCAATCTTGAACCTAATCTAAGTGGAGATAAAGCCAAACAAAACTAAGAATGAAGTGAAGACAGATTAAGGGAAGAAGGAAAGCGCACGGATTGTTTCTTAAATTGGTTGGTTGGAGATGATATAGCCCAAATGAGAAGGAAGCCATTGCAGGTGAGGTTTTAGAGGAGAAAGAAAGAGATTTCTTTTTTCTTTGTTAGTGTAGTGGTTTTGTTGGTTTGCTCGCCAGTTGCATGGAGGAGAGAGATTGGGCAGTTCTCCGAGGATAATGGGGAAATGGCTATCACCAGGGGACATACGAGCTTGGAAGGAGCGGTTTTTGCCTGTCAATATTTCTGTCATTTTTTTTACCAGATTCCAATGATCCGTAGCCATCTGCATTTGTGCCTTAATAATATTTTTTTTAAAAACAAAATTTCCCAATTAACACTTTGTTTGGATAGAAATAGGAAGAGAAAGAAAATAATAATAAAAAAATGTCTTTATATTTGAACGAGTGAAAAATAAAAAAGAATAAAAAGAAAAATAAAATTTATTTGCCCTCATTTGTGAGAGTGTGATGAATGTAAAGAAAATAGGTAAAAGTATCAATTTGTTCTTATCATCACGGTGATTATAAAAATTGTTCTCCTATATCTTACCTAATTCAGTGATTTTTTTGTGACTTTATTTTTAGGGTAATTTACGATTTAGTCCCTGGGTATTACCATTATTAACAAGTCAGTCCCTGTATTTTCAGAAACCTATTAAAACGTCCTTATGTTTTCTCTCCATCAACGAAATAGTCCTTCTGTCTATTTTTGCCGTTAAAAATATAGTAAAAGACTAAATTACCCCCAATTATTTTTCTCCTCCTCCTCCTTCCTTTTCTTCTTCATCAATTCTTCTTCCTTTTGCTTCTTCTGCTTCTTCTCCTTTTTCTTCTTCTTCTTCTGTTTTTTCTCCTTCTTCTTATGCTTCTTCTCCTTTTTCTTCTTTTGCTTCTTTTTTTTCTTTTTCTTCTTTATCTTCTTCTTCTTCTTCTCATTCTTCTCCTTCTTCTTCTTCTTTTTCTTCTTTCTCTCCTTCTTCTTCTTCTTCTCCTTCTTCTTCTTCTTCTCCTTCTTTTTCTTTTTCTTCATTCTCTTCTTCTTCTTCTTCTTCTTCTTCTTTTTCGGAGGAGGAGGAGGAGGAGGAGGAGGAGGAGGAGGAGGAGGAGGAGGAGGAAAGAAAATATAGGGACTATTTTGTTGATAAAAAGAAACAATAAGGATGTTTTAATAGATCTGAGAAAAGATAGGGACTATTTCGTTGACAAAAAGAAACAATAAGGACGTTTTAATATATTCTAAAAATATAGGGAGAGTCGATTTCGTTGACAGAAAGAAACGATAAGGAGGGACTATTTCGTTGACTTAAATAAACGATAAGGATGTTTTAATAGATGTGAGAAAAGATAGGGACTATTTCATTGATGGAAAAAAATAATAAGGACGTTTTAATAGATATGAAAAAAGATAAAAATATTTTAATAGATTTTTAAAAATGTAAGGACTAACTTGTTAATAATTACAATATACAAGGACTAAATAAATGGTTTTATTTGAGGGTAAAATTGGATTTTAAAAATTTTCTCTCTCCTCCTTTATCTAATTTTAACGAAAAATAGGACGGAAGGACTATTTCGTTGACGGAAATAAAACATAAGGACATTTTAATAGGTTTCTAAAAATATAGGGACTGACTTATTAATAATGACAATATCCAGGGACTAAATCATAAATTACCCTTATTTTTATCTATAATCTTATAAATATAATTTTTTGTATGTTAATTATTTTAGTCATATTAAACTTATTACATTTCCAATAAGTAATATTTTAAATATATATATATAAAAATATTTTAATTATATAAAAAATAAAGATTACCATTAATACAATTATTATAATATTTTATATTTATATTTATAAATAATTTATTTAAATATATAAATTTTATAATTAATATATACTAAAAGAATAATATTATTTAAATAAAAAATAAGGTCTAATTAATTATCAGTCTGATAAAAAAAATTCTAAAATGAATCAGCCGCCTTTTCAAAGAGTTTACCAAATAGATAAAATAGCTCTTTCAAAATGTATTATCTAGGTGAAAAAGTTAAACTAAATATTCTCATTAACATTATATGCATATAGTTAGGGATAATTATTCATTCGGTTCGATTTAAAATCAAATCGAATTGAATAAATTAAAAATTATTTTTTTGTATGTTAGCTAATTCAGTGATTTTTTTGTGACTTTATGTTTATCTATAATCTTATAAATATAATTTTTTGTATGTTAATTATTTTAGTAATAATAAACTTATTAAATTTCCAATAAATAATTTATTCAAAGTGAAAATCTATTAATATGGCTTGAATTTACATATGCTAATTAAAGTCTTAACATTTATTATTTTTGGACCGCACCCGAAGGCTGCCTACGTACCTCCAATAGAGGATCAGGTCTACGTAGCTCTTAACAATAGATAATAACATAAAGTTTATACTAACATAATTAATTCCTACTAATAATCAACTACATTATCACATTATGCTATTCAGAAATAATTTTATTCATTTATTTAATAATCTATTGGAGGAATAAGAGTTATATCTAGAATTCAATAAATAACTAAGGAAACATAAATAATTATATTTTCATAGCTATACTTTACACAATATTATTTAGAAAGTGTTTAAAATCTAACTATGTCACCAATATAGATAACGACTAACTAGAGTAACTAATATCTCATTAATGAGATAAACTAACCTCTTAATCATACCTACCATCTCATAACTATCTAAACTAACCCCTTAATCATACCTACCATCTCATAACTATCACTTATTTTATGTGTGTATTCTTCTTGTATCTTCAATCCACTTTTACATAATGTTTAGATAATTAATCTTTCTCTAAAACCCTTCAATCTGATATTATGATAATTCAAATTTATTTCCCTCAAAGGTTATGACTATGTTTCGATATCAAGCAATCGTTATAGTAAAAAGTGAACAAGAAGATTGCTCACTCACATGTTCTAGCCTATTTCACCTACTCATGGCTCTCCTTTTTTTCATTTCTCTTATATCATAATATTTAAAAAATTCCTCTTTTTAATGATAAACAACACAAAAACAATTATGTTTTTTGAGTTCATTGTGGCTATCGTAGAATTTTCCTATACATTATTCCTAATGTCTCTAGTATTTTATTTTAAAAGGATATAAACCTTTATTAGAAGTCACTTCATAGCAATTAGAAACTTGTCATGATACAACTGCATCAGATATAAGGCATCTACCATATTCTAGCAGATTCTTAAAAGTGATGCACACAATTTCCACTCAATACTCCAATGTCCATAATGTAATCTGCAGCTTAGAATACACACATTTGTAGCATTGAATAGATTATTGCGATCACGACTTTAAACTATCACCTCTATCTTCTAACACATGTTGAACATCAAATTTGAAAACATTTAGCGATTCAATTCAAATTTGAAATGTAAGTGGGGGAGCATTTGCCGGTGGCTAACGTGACGTTCGTTCTGTATTTTTTTATAACTTAATGGTGGATCATACGCTACACATTGAATAACCAATGTGAGAAATTAACCACCGGTTAATGCTAAAAATCCAGGTCTGGTGTTTAACTAACCTGACTTAAAGTCAAATTTGGAAATTGTTGCCGAAATAGTTTAACTACGCTTTTCCTAAGCGAAGCAACTCTGCAGGCTACAACATCTAGAGAGCTCAAATCATAGTCGTCTAACAACCTTGGATCCTTAGTCATCAGCACCACCGCCGGTGCAGTCTGTGCTACGTGAGTGACCTTACTCTCCTGAATTACTGTCAACATTGTCTTCATATCAAATTTAACCATGGACACCACCACCGCTCCTATAGTTAAAGCTCTCAAGAAATAACACAAACCATAAACATGAAAATGAGGCAACGGAAGAAAGGAAGTTGCAGCTGCCATCCGGGTCGTGTAAACCTCATGACTTACAGCCACCATGCATGTGAAATTTCGATGAGTCAAAACAACTCCATTAACTCGATCAGTAGTCTGTGAGGATAGAGAATCATTGCAGGGTCCAATTGGTAAACCTTCCCTCCTTCCATTTCTCCACAGTGAGCTAGACTCATCATCAACGATTCAAACTCGAGAGAGTCGAGTACGATTTTTTGAGATTAGGAATTATATGAGCAGCATTCGACGTTACGAACACAATTACAGGTTTTAACAGCTGAATTTGGTGGAGAATCTCAGGTTTAAAGATAATTGATTTTTAAGGAGAGGTAACGACACCGAGAGAGAAATACAGAAATAAAAGATCGAAAGGTGAATAAAGTGAGGGGAAAGAACGAAGGCAATATCTCCTTCTATGAGGCCAAAATGGTGGTGAAGCAAGAAGGCTAATTTTTTGTGCGAAGGATGAAGTCGGGAAATTAAATTCGACAGCGAGTGACGGCGTCGATGAGAGCGTTTTAGGTTTTTCTACACCATATAAGAATTTTAACTTAACTAACCAAGGATTAATATCTCACCTTGGTTATCCAAGGTGTAGCGTAGAGTTCACCGTCAAGTAATAAAAAAATACAATATGGCCTGCTACCGACAGATGCTCCCCCACTTTCATTTCAAATTTTGAAAGAATCGCCAAATATTTTTAAAATCAAATTTATTGTGCCAGTAAATAAAATTATGGATTTTTTATACCATTATCCTTTTTTTCTTCAAGCAACAATTTCATTTAGTCTGCTAGTGAATGATGATTTGGGGTAGCTGCGACACTTTGTCTATGCCTTATAACTTCAAATGCCAACTTACGTTTTATATCTAGACTGTGACACTGCCTTTCAAGTGTTGTTTTATATCATAAATTGCACCTATTGGCATGCCAATTACCGTTTCTTTGACAAGCTTTCCAAGTTATTCATTTTAGGTACTTCTATATGCTTTTATCCCAAGTTATAGTCAAGTTTTGACAATATTAAGGGTCGAATTCACTCACGATCTCTTTACAAAAGTTGTTCTCCTATATCTTAGCTAATTCAGTTATTTCCTTTGTGGCTTTATTTTTATCTATAATCTTATAAATATAATTATTTATATATTAATTATTTTAGTCATATTAAACTTATAAAATTTCCAATAAGTAATTTATTCAACGTGAAAATCTATTAATATGCCTTGAATTTATATCACTACTATTTGCTAATTAAAATCTTAAAAATTATTATTTTTGGACCGCACCCGAAAGCTGCCTACGTATCTCCAATAGAGGATCGGGTCCACGTAGGTCTTAACAATATATAATAACAAAAAGTTTATACTAACATAATTAATTCTTGCTAACAATCAACCACATTACCACATTATATCTAGAATCCAGTAAATAACCAAGGAAACATAAATAATTATATTTTCATAGCTATATTTTGCACAATATTATTAAAAAACTAAATATCAATATTCAAAACATGTATATATATATATATATACACACAAATTTATATATAAACAAATATCAATACAACTCATCAATAATATTTACTTGTACCGATTAAAGCGTTTAAAATCTAACTACATCACCAATATAGATAACAACTAAACTTTTAATAAACAATAACTATCTAAACTAACCCATTAATCATACCTACCATCTTATAACTATAACTAATTTTTATGTGTGTATTCTTCTTGTATCTTCAATCCACTTTTACATAATGTTTAGATAATTAATCTTTCTTTAAAACTCTTCGATCTTGTATTATGATTATTCAATTTTATTTCCCTAGAAGGTTATGACTATGTTTCGATATCAAACAATCTTACACTAAAAAGTGAACAAGAAGATTGGTCACTGACATCATCTAGCCTATTTCACCTACTCATGGCTCTCCTTTTTTTCATTTATCTTGTATTATAATATATATAAAATTCCTCCTTTTAATTACAAACAACACAAAAAACAAATATATTTTTCGAGTACATTGTCGCTATCATAGAATTTTTCTATACCTTACTGCTGATGTCTCTAGTATTTTATTTTAAAAGGATATAAACTTTTATTAGAAGTCACTTCATAGTAATTAGAAACTTTTCATGATACAACTGCATCACATATAAGGCATCTACCATATCATAGCAGATTCTTAAAAGTGATGCACACAATTTCCAATCAATGCTCCAATGTCCATAATGTAATCTACAGCTTACAATACACACATTTGCAGCATTGAATAGATTATCGCAATCACGACTTTAGACTATCACCTCTATCTTCTAATACATGTTGAATGTCAAATAACATTCTTAGCCAACTTACAAAAACCTATAGTAGAGTTATATCCTGACCTTAACTTATAAGGTATATACATTTGCTGATACTTGTTCCTTCTCCTTAATACCTAGAACGGCCTAAACGTTAGCTCTAATACCACTAACTGCAACACTCCTATAAAGTTATTTAACTAACCGAAATGGAGATGTCACGTTTCGTGGTGCTTCTCTTATTTTTTCAATTAACTATTATCATGTATTTCATGATATTTTTTCCTACCGAAAATACTCTAGAGTCTCCTTTCTAAACTGGTTCTAATTCCATCTATGAATAATAAAATTTCACTTCAATCAACTCTCAACCTTTAACCCCCAAACATCATTCAATCACAAACACAATTTTCAACTCAGATAAACTCTTCTAATAATTATACCAAAATAAAACTCTTCTCATGCAATATTAATTACAACCCACATATCTATTATGTACATGCCATATTAGTACAATTTTCTATATGTCAAGTCTCAATAGTGAGAAAGGAATCGCGAATGAGTGTGTCTTGTTTAGTAATATTTTTTCGGAGCAATGGGATAAATATTCCAAATCTTTGAGGATTTTAAGTTTTAATCCAAAGGTTTTTTCCTGTCGAAAATTTGGCACCGTCTCCTCTATATATTGGTCCTCATTCCATCTGTGAATGATAAAATTTCAATTCAGTGAACTCTCAATCTTAACTTTCCTAAACTTCCTTCAACCACAATAACAATTTTCAAATCAAATCAACACTTCATAGATACCAAGTGTCAACAATAAGAAATGAATAATGGATTGAGTGACCACATTATTTATTAATATATTTTTGGATAATGGCATAAAAAATTTAAACCTTTAAAGATATTTTGCATTTTAATTAAAAAGATGTTACTTGCTACAATAACTTAGAATTTAAAAACATTTAGCGATTCAATTCAAATTTGAAATGTAAGTGGGAGAGCATTTGCCGGTGGCTAAAGTAACGTTCCATCTGTATTTTTTTATTACTTAACGGTGGATCATACGCTACACATTGAATAACCAATGTGAGAAATTAACTGCCAGTTAATGGTAAAAATCCAAGTTTGGTGTTTAACTATCCTGACTTAAAGTCAAATTTGGAAATTGTTGCCGGAACAATTCAACTATGCTTTTCCTAAGCGAAGCAACGCTATAGTCTCCAACATCTAGAGAGCTCAAATCATAGCCGTCTCACAACCTAGGATCCTTAGTCATCAGCACCACCGCCGGTGCAGTCTGTGCTACGTGAGTGACCTTTCGCTCCTAAATTACTGTCAACATTGTCTTCATATCAAATTTACCTATGGACACCACCGTCGCTCCCATAGTTAAAGCCCTCACGAAATAACATAAACCATAAACATGAAAATAAGGCAAAAGGAAGTTGCAGCTGCCATCCAGGTCGTGTATACCTCATGACTTACAGCCACTATACATGTGAAATTTCGATGAGTCAAAACCACTCCATCAACTCGACCAGTAGTCCGTGAGGATAGAGAATCATCGCAGGGTCCAATCGGTAAACCTTCCCTCGAGTACGATTGTTTTGAGATTAGGAATTATACGAGCAGCATTCGACGTTACGAACACAATTGCAGGTATTGACAGCTGAATTTGGTGGAGAATCTCATGTTTAAAGATAATTGATTCTTAAGGAGACCTAACGACACCGAGAGAGAAGATACAGAAATAAAGAATCGAAAGGTGAATAGAGTTAGGAGAAAGAACAAAGGCAATATCTACTTTTCTGAAGCCAAATTGGTGGTGAAGCGAGAAGTCTAATTTTTTGTGCGAAGGACGAAGTCGGGAAAATAAATTCGACAGAGAGTGACGGCATCAAAGAGAGCGTTTTATGTTTTTCTACACCAATTAAGAATTTTAACTTAACTAACCAAGGATTAATATCTCACCTTAGTTATCCAAGGTGTAGCGTAGAGTCCACCGTCAAGTAATAAAAAAATACAATATGGCCTGCTAGCGATAGATGCTCCCCCACTTTCAATTCAAATTTGGAAAGAATCGCCAAATATTTTTAAATCTTAATTCATTGTGCCAAGAAATAAAATTTTGGATTTTTTATGCCATTATCCTTTTTTCTTCAAGCAACAATTTAATTTAGTCTGCTAGTGAATGAGGATTTGGGGTAGCTGCGACACTTCGTCTATGCCTTATAACTTCTAATGGCAACTTACGTTTTATATCTAGACTGTGACACTGCCTTTCAAGTGTTGTTTTATATCATAAATTACACCTATTGGCATGCCAATTGCCGTTTTTTTGACAAGCTTTCCAAGTTATTCATTTTAGGTACTTCAGTATGCTCCTACTCTATGTTATAGTCAAGTTTTGGCAATATTAAGGGTCTAATTCACTCATGGTCTCTTTATGAAAATTGCTCTCCTATATCTTAGCTAATTCAGTGATTTCTTTTGTGGCTTTACTTTTATCTATAATCTTATAAATATTATTATTTGCATGCTAATTATTTTAGTCATACTAAACTTATTAAATTTTCATTAAGTAATTTATTCGACGTGAAAATCTATTAATATGGCTTGAATATACATCACTGCTATTTGCTAATTAAAGTCTTAACATTTATTATCTTTGAACCGCACCCGAAGGCTGCCTACGTACCTCCAATAGAGGATCAGGTCTACGTAGCTCTTAACAATAGATAATAACATAAAGTTTATATTAACATAATTTATTCTAGCTAATAATCAACCACATTATCACATTATATCTAGAATCAAGTAAATAACTAAGGAAACATAAATAATTATATTTTCATAGCTATATTTTGCACAATATTATTAAGAAACTAGATGTCAATATTCAAAACATGTATATATATATATATATATACACACAAATTTATATATAAATAAATATCAATATAACTCATCAATAATAATTACTTGTACCGAATAAAGCGTTTAAAATTTAACTATATCACCAATATAACAAATAAACTTTTAATAAACAATAACTATCTAAACTAACCCCTTAATCATACCTACCATCTTATAACTATCACTTATTTTATGTGTGTATTCTTCTTGTATCTTCAATCCACTTTTACATAATATTTAGCTAATTAATCTTTCTTTACAACCCTTCGATTTTGTATTATGATAATTCAAATTTATTTCCCTAAAAGGTTATGACTTTGTTTCGATATCAAACAATCGTTACGCTAAAAAGTGAACAAGAAGATTGGTCACTGACATGTTCTAGCCTATTTCACCTACTCATGGCTCTCCTTTTTTTCATTTCTCTTGTATTATAATATATATAAAATGCCTCCTTTTAATTACAAACAACACAAAAAACAAATATGTTTTTCGAGTACATTGTCGCTATCATAGAATTATTCTATACCTTATTGCTGATGTCTCTAGTATTTTATTTTAAAAGGATATAAACTTTTATTAGAAGTCACTTCATAGTAATTAGAAACTTGTCATGAAACAACTGCATCAGATATAAAGCATCTACCATATCCTAGCAGATTCTTAAAAGTGATGCACAAACTTTCCAATCAATGCTGCAATGTACATAATGTAATCTGCAGCTTACAATACACACATTTGCAGCATTGAATAGATTATTGCGATCACGACTTTTATCTTCTAATGCATGTTGAATGTCAAATAACATTCTTATCCAACTTACAAAAACCTATTGTAGAGTTATATTCTGACCTTAACTTATAAGGTATATACATTTGCTTATACTTGTTCCTTCTCCTTAATACCTAGAACGGCGTAAACGTTAGCTCTAATACCACTAACTCCAACACTCCTATAAGGTTCTTTAACTAACCGAACTGGAGATGTCACGTTTCGTGGTGCTTCTCTTATTTTTTCAATTAACTATTATCATGTATTTCATTATATTTTTTCCTACCGAAAATACTCAAGAGTCTCCTTTCTAAACTAGTTCTAATTCCATCTATGAATAATAAAATTTCACTTCAATGAACTCTCAACCTTTAACCCCCAAACGTCATTCAATCACAAACACAATTTTCAACTCAGATAAACTCTTCTAATAATTATACCAAAATAAAACTCTTCTCATGCAATATTAATTACAACCCACATATCTATTATGTACATGCCATATTTATACAATTTTCTATATGTCAAGTCTCAATAGTGAGAAAGGAATTGCGAATGAGTGTGTCTTGTTTAGTAATATTTTTTCGGAGCAATGGGATAAATATTCCAAATCTTTGAGGATTTTAAGTTTTAATCCAAAGGTTTTTTCCTATCGAAAATTCGGCACCGTCTCCTCTATATATTGATCCTCATTCCATCTGTGAATGATAAAATTTCAATTCAGTGAACTCTCAATCTTAACTTTCCTAAACTTCCTTCAACCACAAACACAATTTTCAAATCAAATCAACACTTCATAGATACCAAGTGTCAATAATGAGAAAGGAATAATGGATTGAGTGACCACATTATTTATTAATATATTTTTGGATAATGGCATAAAAAATTTAAACCTTTAAAGATTTTTTGCATTTTAATTAAAAAGATTTTACTTGCTACAATAACTTAGAATTTAAAAACATTTAGCGATTCAATTCAAATTTGAAATGTAAGTGGGAGAGCATTTGCCGGTGGCTAAAGTAACATTCCATCTGTATTTTTTTATTACTTAACGGTGGATCATACGCTACACATTGAATAACCAATGTGAGAAATTAACTGCCAGTTAATGGTAAAAATCCAAGTTTGGTGTTTAACTAACCTGACTTAAAGTCAAATTTGGAAATTGTTGCCGGAACAATTCAACTATGCTTTTCCTAAGCGAAGCAACGCTATAGTCTCCAACATCTAGAGAGCTCAAATCATAGCCGTCTCACAACCTAGGATCCTTAGTCATCAGCACCACCGCCGGTGCAGTCTGTGCTACGTGAGTGACCTTTCGCTCCTAAATTACTGTCAACATTGTCTTCATATCAAATTTACCTATGGACACCACCATCGCTCCCATAGTTAAAGCCCTCACGAAATAACATAAACCATAAACATGAAAATAAGGCAAAAGGAAGTTGCAGCTGCCATCCAGGTCGTGTAAACCTCATGACTTACAGCCACTATACATGTGAAATTTCGATGAGTCAAAACCACTCCATCAACTCGACCAGTAGTCCGTGAGGATAGAGAATCATCGCAGGGTCCAATCGGCAAACCTTCCCTCGAGTACGATTGTTTTGAGATTAGGAATTATACGAGCAACATTCGACGTTACGAACACAATTGCAGATATTGACAGCTGAATTTGATGGAGAATCTCATGTTTAAAGATAATTGATTCTTAAGGAGACCTAAGGACACCGAGAGAGAAGATACAGAAATAAAGAATCGAAAGGTGAATAGAGTTAGGAGAAAGAACAAAGGCAATATCTACTTTTCTGAAGCCAAAATGGTGGTGAAGCGAGAAGTCTAATTTTTTGTGCGAAGGACGAAGTCGGGAAAATAAATTCGACAGAGAGTGACGGCATCGAATAGAGCATTTTATGTTTTTCTACACCAATTAAGAATTTTAACTTAACTAACCAAGGATTAATATCTCACCTTGGTTATCCAAGGTGTAGCGTAGAGTCCACCGTCAAGTAATAAAAAAATACAATATGGCCTGCTACCGATAGATGCTCCCCCACTTTCAATTCAAATTTGGAAAGAATCGCCAAATATTTTTAAATCTTAATTCATTGTGCCAAGAAATAAAATTTTGGATTTTTTATGCCATTATCCTTTTTTCTTCAAGCAACAATTTAATTTAGTCTGCTAGTGAAGGAGGATTTAGGGTAGCTGCGACACTTTGTCTATGCCTTATAACTTCTAATGCCAACTTACGTTTTATATATAGACTGTGACACTGCCTTTCAAGTGTTGTTTTATATCATAAATTACACCTATTGGCATGCCAATTGCCGTTTTTTTTTACAAGCTTTCCAAGTTATTCATTTTAGGTACTTTAGTATGCTCCTACTCTAAGTTATAGTCAAGTTTTGGCAATATTAAGGGTCTAATTCACTCATGGTCTCTTTATGAAAATTGCTCTCATATATCTTAGCTAATTCAATGATTTCTTTTGTGGCTTTACTTTTATCTATAATCTTATAAATATTATTATTTGCATGCTAATTATTTTAGTCATACTAAACTTATTAAATTTTCATTAAGTAATTTATTCGACGTGAAAATGTACTAATATAGCTTGAATTTACACCGTTGCTATTTGCTAATTAAAGTCTTAACATTTATTATCTTTGGACCGCACCCGAAGGCTGCCTACGTACCTCCAATAGAGGATCAGGTCTACGTAGTGTGGGAAAGAATCCTCTGTCATGATTGTGAATCAATTAGTGATTGTAAATTAATTAGTGATCAAATCTTACCATGTTTAGCATAGCATGATTCTAGGACATAATTGAGGGTACAATCAAAGGCCTAATTGTTCATAGTATGTACTATATAAACTCTGTAACTTTCTACACAAGAGGAAAGAAAATAAAAACAGTTTTCTTCCTATAATCTCAAGATGGTATCAGAGCCAGGTTTCGACCTAAAATTATAGCCGTCCTGCAATCATCCGTTACCAGATACCTTTCCCGACCTTCTCTTACTAAACCAACCTACCAGATACTTTTCCCACCTTCTTTCTCTCACCGAAACAACAATGGCCGACCTCCCCAGCCCGGCTGACCAATCCCAGGCAATAATTGATCCAATAGCAGACCTATCACAAAAACTATTCCAGTTAATTCAGAATAGCCAAAATGGAAACCAGAAATCAGCAAACCAATTCACTCTTGATTCAGCACAGCCACCGTCCGACATAAAATTGAATGATTCCAATTATGTTGTCTGGGCAAAGATGATGGAGATGTTTATCACAGGGCGAGGGAAATCAAACCATCTGACTGGGACTCCCTCTCCTCCGACAGAAACAGACCCCGCAATTTACCTGTGGAAAACTAATGACATCATTGTCCGAGGATGGTTAATCCAGACGGTAGAGCAGAAGCTCCGTCCAAATTTATTGCAGCACAAGACAAGCAAAGGACTATGGGATGCCCTCAAGATCAGATTCAATACAGGTAGCAACAAACTTATCATTTACGAGTTACAGTCTAAAGCATACAAACTAACACAACAAGGAAGCAATCTGGAAGATCTATACAACGATCTTCAGGCCATCTGGGCCGAGATCGATGAAAGACAACTGACCAGAATCGAAGGAGACAATAATATCATTATCCGGAATCGGGAAATCCAGGAGGAACGTTTGTACCTGTTTTTGGCCGGAGTAGAGTCGGACCTCGATCCAGTCCGTCGAGAAATTCTCAACGAGGAGCCATTGCCGACCCTGGACAATGCCTACTCTCGGCTCCGAGGTGAGAAGTTGCGCCGTGCCATCCACCTTCCCCTTCCATCACCAGCGACAGCAGGTTCCGACCTCGTGGGGGCCGGTCTATTGGCTAAAAACCGGTCAGACACAGACAAGTCATCACTCCGGGATGATAAATCAGGCCTAAAATGCACCCATTGCGGCGGATCTCGACATACCCGGGACGGATGCTTTAAGATCATAGGGTATCCGGAGTGGTGGGAGGAAAACAAGATCCGTAAGAAGAAAGGAAAGGGACAAGGCGCAGGGAATACGTCCGCGGACACTACCAGCGGCAACCAAAAGGCTGCCTGCGGCAACAACTTGATCGGACAAACGGAGGAAAACTCGGGCAACAGACAGAGCTCAGGGGTTGCAGCGGCGCTACAAGGAGCCGAGAAAGGAGGAGGCACGGGTGTCCTATATGATCGGAAAGGAGGTATTTTAGGGTTAGAAAGGATGGACAATGACCTTTCTACCCCTGTCTTTTTAAATAAATCTAAATGTGCCCCTGCTTGTTTTAATTCTTGTAAAATTAAATCCCTGGTCCCAGATGTTTTAGATAAGTCTGTTTGTAATCTCAAAACTGAATCGTTAGCCCTTAATTCTATCGGTCATGCTCACAAGGTACAAAATGCTAATGGGTGGATATTTGATTCAGGAACCACAGACACCATGACTAATGATTCTTCAGATTTTGTTGTGTCAGCCCCACCCTCAAAATCCAATATTCTAAACACTACCAGTGGCTCCTTCCCAGTCATCGGTGGCGGTACCGTTTCTATAAACCCCACTTTAAATGTCTCCAACAGTCTCTATGTACCTTATCTTGCAAATTACTCTCTGTCAGTCAGATCACCAAACAGTTAAATTGCAGAGTACTCATGTATCCTCATTTTTGTGTTTTGCAGGATATTCATACAGGCACGGTACTGGGCTGTGGTACTGAGAAAGATGGACTATACTATGTGGAGGAGGTCTCAAGTACTGGGTCAGGTCATTTAGCTCAAGGGTCCCCAACCCGACAGTTATGGCTCTGGCATCGGCGCTTCGGCCATCCCTCAAGTGATTATCTCCGTACTTTGTTTCCTGAGTTTAGATCCATTGACATTCCAGTTTGTTCTTCATGTGTGCTTGCTAAGAGTCATAAGAGTACTTATCATATATCCACAAATAAGTCTGATACTCCCTTCTCAATAATACACTCTGATGTATGGGGGCCTGCCCCGGAAACTGTCTCCCCTGATTATAGATACTTTGTGACGTTTATTGATGATTGCACTCGTGTTACTTGGATTTACCTGTTAAAACAAAAATATGAAGTGGCTGAGAAATTCTGTGATTTTTTCCGCATGATTAAAACCCAATTTCACAGGACCATTCAAGTCCTCCGATCTGACAATGGGGGGGAATTTGTCAATAACTATCTCCAAACCTTTTTCCGGGATAATGGGATCCTTCACCAAACCACTTGCCCTTATACACCACAGCAAAATGGGGTTGCTGAAAGGAAAAATCGACATATCCTTGAGACTGCCCGAGCCCTATTGTTTGAAGCCCAAGTTCCTCCTAAGTTTTGGTCTGAAGCAGTTGCCATGTCCATTTACCTCATCAATCGACTTCTGTCTCGCGTTCTTAATTTCCAATCTCCCTTGCATACCTTGTCCTCTCATCACACCATCCCTTCCCATCTCAACCTTCCACCTAAAATTTTTGGCTGCACAGTTTATGTTCACATTCCTAAAACACACTGCACTAAACTTGATCCATGTGCTCTTAAATGTGTTTTCTTTGGTTATGGTGTCCATAAAAAGGGCTATCGGTGTTTTGACCCAATCTCTAAACGGATTTTCACTACCATGGACTGCACCTTTCTGGAAGAGGAATATTTTTTTCCCTCGCCAATTAGCAGTGAGGGGGAGACAGCGGCACAATCACCACCACTACCAAATTGGCTTAATCAGGGGGGGCCAGAACTTGATCATTCTTCCCTTCCTGAGTCTACACTAGAACTGGTCACCACTGACCATCTAGTACAGTCCTCGGCCTCAACATCACAACCAGAACCTGACACCGTAGAATATCCTGAGGAACACTCAACTGAGGTATGTGAATCTGAACTTTCCCTTGTTCCTAATAACCTCACCACTGAACCCATTTCCCTTGAGGTTCCTGAAACAGGCCAATATGTTCTACCCCCTCGGAATAATAGAGGAATTCCACCCAGGAGATATGATCCAGAATTCGAGGCAGCCAGGTCCAGATACCCTGTGGCAAATGTTACCAGAGGAGAAAGACTATCACCTCAGTTGGTCAACCTACAGAAAAACATTTGCTCATAATGGATACCAAAGGATGCCACAGAGGCCCAAAAGGACAAAAGATGGGTTGAGGCGATGGAGACCGAGATGGATGCCCTGGAGAAAAACAAGACCTGGGAAAAATGCTGGCTACCCAAGGGAAAACGACCAGTGGGATGCAAATGGGTGTTTACCATAAAGTATAAGTCAGACGGAATGGTGGACAGATATAAAGCTAGACTTGTAGCAAAAGGATACACTCAGACTTATGGGGTTGACTATTCTGAAACATTCTCTCCAGTAGCAAAAATTGACACAATACGGGTCCTATTATCTCTAGCTGCAAACCTAGACTGGCCACTTCACCAATTTGATGTGAAAAATGCTTTCTTGCATGGTGATCTAGAAGAGGAAGTATACATGGATGCTCCACCAGGGTTCATGAGTGGATATAGAAGGGGAGAAGTGTGTCGATTGAGGCGAGCCTTGTATGGGTTGAAACAGTCACCCAGAGCATGGTTTGGGAGATTTACTCAAGCAATGAAGAAAAATGGATATCGGCAGAGTAACTCCGATCACACGCTATTCTTGAAGAGACAAGGAAGGAAGATCACGTGTTTGATTATATACGTGGATGACATGATTATAACTGGAGACGATGTGGATGAAATCAAACAACTGAGGGACAACTTATTCCAAGAATTTGAGATGAAAGACCTGGGGATGTTAAAATATTTTCTTGGAATTGAAGTTCTCAAGTCAGACCAGGGAATTTTGATATCACAGAGAAAGTACATTCTTGATCTGTTAACTGAAACAGGAATGATAGATTGCAAACCAGTCGATACTCCGGTAATGGTCAATCATGAGTTGAGCAAGGACTCAAAAGAAGGACCCACAGATAGGGGGAGGTACCAGAGACTGGTAGGAAAACTGATTTATTTATCACACACCAGACCAGACGTGGCATATGCTGTGAGTTTGGTAAGTCAGTTCATGCATGATCCAAAATAAGACCATATGGAGGCAGCATTGAGAATCGTTCGATATCTAAAAGGAACAGCTGGGATGGGCATGTTGTTCAAAAAGAATGGTCATTTCAGTATCAGTGGATATACGGACGCAAGTTGGGCAGGAGATCTCTCCGACAGACGATCTACTTCAGGATACTTCACCTTTGTCGGAGGAAATTTGGTAACGTGGAAAAGTAAGAAACAAAAGGTGGTGGCACTGTCAAGTGCTGAAGCAGAATTCAGGGGAATAGCAAAAGGACTGGCAGAACTCCTATGGATCAGGAAGTTGATGTTTGAGCTTGGTTTCCCATCAAAGGATGCAGCTGAACTCCGTTGTGACAACAAGGCGGCAATAAGCATTTCTGAAAATCCAGTTCAGCATGATCGAACAAAACATGTTGAAATAGACCGACATTTCATCAAAGAAAAGTTGGACAGTGGTCTGATATCTTTACCGTTTGTTCGATCAGAGGATCAATGGGCGGACATCCTAACCAAAGCAGTAGCTGGACGAATATTCCATGAGGTTTTGGGCAAGTTGGGTATGCTAGATCCACATGAACCAACTTGAGGGGGAGTGTTGGAAAGAATCCTCTGTCATGATTGTGAATCAATTAGTGATTGTAAATTAATTAGTGATCAAATCTTACCATGTTTAGCATAGCATGATTCTAGGACATAATTGAGGGCACAATCAAAGGCCTAATTGTTCATAGTATGTACTATATAAACTCTGTAACTTTCTACACAAGAGGAAAAAAAATAAAAACAGTTTTCTTCCTATAATCTCAAGACGTAGCTCTTAACAATAGATAATAACATAAAGTTTATACTAACATAATTTATTCTAGCTAATAATCAACCACATTATCACATTATATTTAGAATCCAGTAAATAACTAAGGAAACATAAATAATTATATTTTCATAGCTATATTTTGCACAATATTATTAAGAAACTAGATATCAATATTCAAAACATGTATATATATATATATATACACACACAAATTTATATATAAACAAATATCAATATAACTCATCAATAATAATTACTTATACCGATTAAAGCGTTTAAAATCTAACTATATCACCAATATCGATAACAACTAAACTTTTAATAAACAATAACTATCTAAACTAACTCCTTAATCATACCTACCATCTTATAACTATCACTTATTTTATGTGTGTACTCTTCTTGTATCTTCAATCCACCTTTACATAATGTTTAGCTAATTAATCTTTCTTTAAAACCCTTCGATTTTGTATTATGATAATTCAAATTTATTTCCCTAAAAGGTTATGACTATGTTTCGATATCAAACAATCGTTACGCTAAAAAGTGAACAAGAAGATTGGTCACTGACATGTTCTAGCCTATTTCACCTACTCATTGCTCTCCTTTTTTTCATTTATCTTGTATTATAATATATATAAAATTCCTCCTTTTAATTACAAACAACACAAAAAACAAATATGTTTTTCGAGTACATTGTCGCTATCATAGAATTTTTCTATACCTTATTACTGATGTCTCTAGTATTTTATTTTAAAAGGATATAAACTTTTATTAGAAGTCACTTCATAGTAATTAGAAACTTGTCATGAAACAACTTCAGATATAAGGCATCTACCATATCCTAGCAGATTCTTAAAAGTGATGCACAAACTTTCCAATCAATACTCCAATGTACATAATGTAATCTGCAGCTTACAATGCACACATTTGCAGCATTGAATAGATTATTGCGATCACGACTTTAGACTATCCCCCCAATCTTCTAATACATGTTGAATGTCAAATAACATTCTTAGCCAACTTACAAAAACCTATAGTAGAGTTATATCCTGACCTTAACTTATAACGTATAAACATTTGCTTATACTTGTTCCTTCTCCTTAATACCTAGAACGGCCTAAACATTAGCTCTAATACCACTAACTGCAACACCCCTATAAGGTTATTTAACTAACCGAAATAGAGATGCGAAGTTCGATGGTGCTTCTCTTATTTTTTCAATCAACTTATATTATGTATTTCATGACATTTTCTCCTACTGAAAATACTCTAGAGTCTCCTTTCTAAACTGGTTCTAATTCCATCTATGAATAATAAAATTTCACTTCCATGAACTCTCAACCTTTAACCCCCAAACTTCATTCAATCACAAACACAATTTTCAACTCAGATCAACGCTTTTAATAATTATACCAAAACAAAATTATTCTCATGCAATATTAATTACAACCCACATATCTATTATGTATATCCCATATTTGTACAATTTTCATTATGTCATGTTTCAATAGTGAGAACGGAATCACGAATGAGTGTGTCTTGTTTAGTAATATTTTTAGGGACAATGGCATAAATATTCCAAATCTTTGAGGATTTTAAATTTTAATCAAAAGGTTTTTTTCCTATCGAAAATTCGGCAGCGTCTCCTCTATATATTGGTCCTCACTCCATCTGTGAATGATAAAATTTCAATTCAGTGAACTCTCAATCTTAACTTTCCTAAACTTCCTTCAACCACAAACACAATTTTCAACTCAAATCAACACTTCATAGATACCAAGTGTCAACAATGAGAAAGGAATAATGGATTGAGTGACCACATTATTTATTAATATATTTTTGGATAATGGCATAAAAAATTTAAACCTTTAAAGATTTTTTGCATTTTAATTAAAAAGATTTTACTTGCTACAATAACTTAGAATTTAAAAACATTTAGCGATTCAATTCAAATTTGAAATGTAAGTGGGGGAGCATTTGCCGGTGGCTAACGTGACGTTCCTTATATATTTTTTTATTACTTAACGGTGGATCATACGCTACACATTGAATAACCAATGTGAGAAATTAACCTCCGGTTAATGCTAAAAATCCAAGTTTGGTGTCTAACTAACCTGACTTAAAGTCAAATTTGGAAATTATTGCCGAAATAGTTTAACTACGCTTTTCCTAAGCGAAGCAACTCTGCAGGCTACAACATCTAGAGAGCTCAAATCATAGTCGTCTAACAACCTAGGATCCTTAGTCATCAGCACCACCGCCGGTGCAGTCTGTGCTACGTGAGTGACCTTACTCTCCTCAATTACGGTCAACATTGCTTTCATATCAAATTTAACCATGGACACCACCGCCGCTCCTATAGTTAAAGCAGTCAAGAAATAACACAAACCATAAACATGAAAATGAGACAACGGGAAAAAGGAAATTGCAGCTGCCATCCGAATCGTGTAAACCGCATGACTTGCAGCCACCATACATGTGAAATTTCGATGAGTCAAAATCACTCCATTAACTCGACCAGTAGTCCGTGAGGATAGAGAATCGTCGCAAGGTCCAATTAGTAAACCTTTTCTCCTTCCATTTCTCCACAGTGAGCTAGACTCATCATTAGCGATTCAAACTCGGGAGAGTCGAGTATGATTGTTCTGAGATTAGGAATTGTATGAGCACCATTCGACGTGACGAACCCAATTACAGGTTTCGACAGCTGAATTTGGTGAAGAATCTCAGGTTTAAAGATATTTGATTTCTAAGGAGAGGTAACGACACCGAGAGAGAAGATATAGAAATAAAGGATCGAAAGGTGAATAGAGTTAGGAGAAAGAACGAAGGCAATATCTCCTTTTTTGAGGCCAAAATGGTAGTGAAGCGAGAAGACTAATTTTTTGTGCGAAGGATGAGAATTAATGTCTCACCTTGGTTATTCAAGGTGTAGCATAGAGTCCACCGTCAAGTAATGAAAAAATACAATGTGGCTTGCTACCGACAGATGCTCCCCACTTTCAATTCAAATTTAAAAAGAATCGCTAAATATTTTTAAATCCTAATTTATTGTGCCAAGAAATAAAATTTCGGATTTTTTTATGCCATTATCCTTTTTTTTTCAAACAACAATTTCATTTAGTCCGCTAGTGAATGAGGATTTCGGGTAGTTACGACACTTCGTCTATACTTTATAACTTTAAATGCCAACTTACATTTTATATCTAGACTGTGACATTGCCTTTCAAGTGTTGTTTTATATCATAAATTGCACCTATTAGCATGCTAATTGCCGTTTCTTTGACAAGCTTTCCAAGTTATTCATTTTAGGTACTTCTGTATGCTTTTATCCTAAGTTATAGACAAGTTTTGACAATATTACGGATCTAATTCACTCATGGTCCCTTTATGAAAATTGTTCTCCTATATCTTAGCTAATTCAATGATTTCTTTTGTGGCTTTATTTTTATCTATAATCCTATAAATAATTAATCTTTCTTTAAAACCCTTCAATCTGGTATTATGATAATCCAAATTTATTTCCCTCAAAGGTTATGACTATGTTTCGATATCAAACAATCGTTACAGTAAAAAGTGAACAAGATGATTGGTCACTGACATGTTCTAGCCTATTTCATCTAATCATGGCTCTCCTTTTTTTCATTTCTCTTATATCATAATGTTTATAAAATTCCTCTTTTTAATGAGAAACAACACAAAAATAATTATGTTTTTCGAGTTCATTGTCGCTATCGTAGAATTTTCCTATACCTTATTGCTGATGTCTCTAGTATTTTATTTTAAAAGGATATAAACTTTTATTAGAAGTCACTTATAGCAATTAGAAACTTGTCATGATACAACTGCATCAGATATAAGGCATCTACCATATCCTAGCAGATTCTTAAAAGCGATGCACACAATTTCCACTCAATGCTCCAATGTCCATAATGTAATCTGCAGCTTACAATACACACATTTGTAACATTGAATAGATTATTGCGATCACGACTTTAGACTATCACCTCTATCTTCTAACACATATTGAATGTCAAATAACATTCTTAGACAACTTACAAAAACCTATAGTAGAGTTGTATCCTGACCTTAACTTATAAGGTATATACATTTGCTTATACTTGTTCCTTCTCCTAAATACCTAGAACAGCCTAAACGTTAGCTCTAATACCACTAACTGCAACACCCCTATAAGATTATTTAACTAACCGAAATGGAGATGTCACGTTCCGTGGTGCTTCTCTTATTTTTGCAATTAATTGTTGTCATGTATTTCATGACATTTTTTCCTACCAAAAATACTCTAGAGTCTCCATCCTAAACTGGTTCTAATTCCATCTATGAATAATAAAATTTCACTTCAATGAACTCTCAACCTTTAACCCCCAAACTTCATTCAATCACAAACACAATTTTCAACTCATATCACTGCTTCTAATAATTATACCAATATAAAGTTCTTCTCATGCATTATTAATTACAACCCACATATCTATTATGTACATGCCATATTTGTACAACTTTCATTATATCAAGTGTCAATAGTGAGAAAGGAATCACAAATGAGTCTGTGTTGTCTACTTGTATTCCATCTCAAGTTCTCAACCCCACATCAGCAACACAATCAACAGAGCGTGCAAAGTTCATAATATTTTAAACCATTAGCCCTAAAAAGTACACTGAAGCACCTGCTCTCTACTCTTTAAATACAAAAAGATGAAATTAGACTATCTCTAATTGGCTTCTATTTGCGTTTATTTAATGTATATTAAAAAGATAAAACTCATTGGTTTTGGATCACTTGCTAATGTGAGCCATTTAATATATATAGAGCTTACACTTAATATTAGATAAATTTGATAATAATTAAATTAAGTTTTTTTTATAATTTAAATTCATATATTCATTTTAATTTAATTTATACAAATTTAATAGTTATTAAAATTATTTTCATATAAAATTAAATTTATATTAAATATATTGATTAATTTAAATTTGCATTGTTTAAAGACAGAGTCATTAAAAAATTAAAACGCTCTTTTTCAAATTAAAAAAAATATACTATATAAAATATTTAAATTTAAATTTCTAATTAAATATATTTGATTAATTTAAATTTTAAATTTTACTTATTTATAATTCTATTTTACTTATTTATAATTCTATTTAAATATAATTCCAATAAATAAATTACAAAAATCTCCTCAATTAACAAAATTCTTAAAGAGAACTTTTATAGAAAAAGCAAGGAGAAGCACAGAGCAATTAGCCATAAAAAGACATTACCAATTGATAAGACGTCCATTTAGAGCTTTGCATTCTTGAATAATTTCATCCTCATCAAGCAGCTCCTCGAGTGTAAAGTTGTCCTTATCCAAAATTGTCTCCACCTTAAACATTCACAAAATTATCCAACAAAAAAATTTTAAGACTCACCCTTTGCATTTATACAACACATCCAAACATAAAATTGTAAGTACAGAAAATTAGGCAACTATCAAATAAATTACAAAAGCCAAACCAAAATTCATAATACTAAACAAAACAAGGGATCCAATCATCCAAACTTCACAGTTAAGAGCAAGAAGGGCTTTCAAGCATTTAGGGTTACAAAAAGGACATTGGATTACACAAGTTTCACAGAGTTGACTCAGGCAGACTGATAATTACATCACTCAAAAGAGATAAACTGAATAACATAAGGCACAGAGAAAGATGTCAAAAGTAGATAATGGTGAGCACACCCAAAGTGCCAGCGACTGCCATATCCTAACTCCTGTGTGTGTGGATAACAGAAGAAGTTCTATAGTATTCTTTTTATCGTGGGCACACAAGCATGGTCCCCCACCCCCACACGCCAAAAGATAGAGGTGGTTAATCAATTGTATCCATGTTATACATAGATATGCAACCAAAAGTGAGAGCGTGAGACTTAAGTCCAAACAGCAAAGACATGAATATTGTGGTTAGCACTAGCAGATCAATAACAATTTACAAATGATAGTGACTCCCAACAGAGGTCTTATCCCATATACTGTGATCACAAAGAGTAATGCAGTTCGACTTTTCAGCATGCTGACTTTACAATCCCCAGATGCACACCGCTAATAAATTAAGATTTTAAGAAGGTACAGTCTCCAATATTCCAATTATAATGCCTTCAAATTTCAAAGTCGTTAAACAAGTACAGCATCACATTATTAATTTCTGAAATTGGAAACCTTAGAAATTCAAGGAAGCATGTTCCAAGAAAACCAACTTCAAAACGTGTAACTCTATCAGCAAAAGGTCTAAAGTGTCAACAATTTATAGAAACACAGTTTTCTTCCTAGAACATCCAAAACATTTGCGTGTGAATGCATTGGATAAAAAGAATTTCAAGTTGATTTGGTCTCGTTTTACTGCCATTATTACATTGGGCGTTGAAGGCTACCCATGGATGAGGTGGGCAACATGGCACACCTGATCCCCCTAAGTAGCTACTTCTTCGTTTTAACAAATCTAGTGAAAGAAAATTATCAGTTTGCCTTAAAAAATAATTCAAAATGTATGATCAACCTTCCCCACCCAGCGCCACCTCCGTTAAAGAAAAGGGAAATACGTTATACAGATGAATCAGACAAAAGTTTCAGTCTACGATGGGTCCGAGACATAGTAAACCACTGGAATTCAAAATATCCATTTGCTTCTATTTTTCCACACTCCCCAGCAACTAGGAAGGAAAAAAAAAAGGGACAATAAGGAAACAAAAAAGCTAAACTAACACGAAGATGCATTCATAAATACGTGATGCGAATCAAGAATGAAAGAAACAATTCAAGAAATGAAAAAGAAAAAAATAAGCACTCACCGGTGACGCCACGCCAAAACATCTTTGAATTTACCAAAAAAAACGCCCACTTAACACGTAACCTTACTCAGATCCTCAAACCCTAACGCCCGAACAATCATAAAAACAATCTCCAATCAACAATTTACCAACACATCACGAGAAAATGAAACAAAACTCAGAAGCAAAAACCCTAGATTTCCCCAAATTACGATAAAGATTCACATAGGCTTCTCAGATTGGATCGAATCGAAGGGTTTGAGGGAGATACAGACACAGAGGAAGAACAGAGAGAGAAGAGAGGAACCAAAAGTACCTATAATGTAATCGCGGGAGGGAAAGCGAAAACTATATGGCGAAGAGAGGAACCAAAAGTACCTATTTTGTTTATCTTCAGCTCTTGCAAGAAGACCACTGCCAAGCTATCTTGAACCTAATCTAAGTGGAGATAAAGCCAAACAAAACTGAGAATGAAGTGAAGACAGATTAAGGGAAGAAGAAAAGCGGACGGATTGTTTCTTAAATTGGTTGGTTGGAGATGGTATAGCCCAAATGAGAAGAAAGCCATTGCAGGTGAGGTTTTAGAGGAGAAAGAAAGAGATTTCTTTTTTCTTTTTTTTTTTTTCCCTAAAAGAGATTTCAAAAGAGAAAACGATGGTTTTGGTGAGTGTAGTGGTTTTGTTGGTTTGCTCGCCAGTTGCATGGAGGAGAGAGATTGGGCAGTTCTCCGGCTATCACCAGGGGACATACGAGCTTTGAAGGAGCGGTTTTTGCCTGTCAATATTTCTGTAGCCATCTGCATTTGTGCCTTAATAATATATTTTTTTAAAAACAAAATTTTCCAATTAACACTTTGTTTGGATAGAAATGGGAAGAGAAAGAAAATTAAAAAAAAATCTCTTCATATTTAAACGATTGAAAAATAAAAATAAAATAAAATAAAATAAAATTTATTTGTCCTCATTTATAAGAGAGTGATGAACGTACAAAAAATAGCTAAAAGTATCAATTTGTCCTTGCAATGATTATAAAAATTATTCTCCAGTATTTTAGTTAATTCAGTAATTTTTTTGTGACTTTATTTTTATAATTTTTTGTATGTTAATTATTTTAGTCATATTAAATTGATTACATTTTCAATAAGTAATATTTTAAATATATATATAAATATTTTAATTATATAAAAAATAAAGATTACCGTTAATATAATTATTATAATATTTTATATTTATATTTATAAATAATTTATTTAAATATATAAATTTTATAATTAATGTATACTAAAAGAATAATATTATTTAAATAAAAAATAAGGTCTAATTAATCAGTCTGATAAAAAAAATTTCTAAAATGAATCAGCTGCCTTTTCAAAGAGTTTACCAAACAGATAAAATAGCTCTTTCAAAATGTATTATCTAGGTGAAAAAGTTAAACTAAATATCCTCATTAACATTATATGCATATAGTTAGGGATGATTATTTATTCGGTTCGATTTAAAATCAAATCGATTTGAATAAATTAAAAATTAAAATTTTAATATTTATAAAAATCGAATCAAACTGATTTTGATTAAAAATCGAATCAAACTGAATCGATCTCATTCAATTCAATTCGATTCGATTTGATCAGTTTTAATTTTTAATAAATATTTTATTTTTTACTATTTATTTTTAGTATTTAAAATTTAATTAAAATATTTTAATCTTAATATTATTTAATTTCTCTATATTATTGAAAATAACATATTATTATCACTAATCGGTTCGATTCAATTTTTTAAATTTTTTTATTAAAATCAAATCGAACTGAAATAATTAAAATTTTTAAAATTAAAAATCAAACCGAATTGAATTGAATAAAAAATAAAACTAAAATTTTAAATTAATTTAATTCAATCAATTTTTTTAATTTCAACTGAATATTACTCACTTTGTTCACCACTATATATAATTAACAGGTTAATATTGATTAGTTATTCATAAGATAGTCAAAGAGTTAACGTTTGAATGATATTTTCTAAATGATGTGTTTCTATCCGAATGAAAAATTATTGATCCGAATCTAAATATTATCATCCAGATGCCAAGCATTGATTTAAATGATAAATATAAAATTAGATTTTATCACTGAAAATTACGAGCGACTCGTGTCTATAATTTGAGTGGACATAGTACTGAGCAATATCAGTTATTTAGTCACGTAGATTAATTTTCAATTTCACAATTCATACTTGAATTAAATATATTAGCCCTTGAATTCATAATTGATGGTGGACAAATGTAAATACAGTTTATTTAAATCATTAGTAGTATGTGAAATAAATAAAATATTATTGTCTCTAATTAATCTTTAAGAAAAAGATTTACTAATTAGTTAATATATTAATTTTAAAAAGTATATTAAACATCCTAAATAATTTTAAAAATTTATTAATTAATTATTCGTTAATTTCAGCTATTAAACACTCCATTCAATTAGTTCTTACGTGAATATATATATGTGGAAAATACCAAGATAAAGCTTCACCAACTTTATATAGATGCTGTTCCTCACCGAAATTCATTGTTGTCTTTAGATTTGATCTTCCAATATTGAAGTTTTTTCTTATTTTCTCAGCTTATGGAGATGGGGTCTTTCATCATTTGTTGCCTATTAAATGACCTTTTTGTATTACAAAGTATAACATTTTTCAGAAGCTTAATAGTGGGGCCCATTCTTGTACTGACACTTGGCCTTCTATGAACTAGAGATTCAGTATGTTTCAGAAAAAGAGAAAAAAAAAAAGGATATTTACTAATTAAAGTATGATAATTAATTAAAGGAAATACAGCACATAATAAGGCAGAAGATATATTTTATTATCTGAAATGAGAGTTGGCCACATGGCAATCTCATTGAGAATGTTGTCCTGCTGTACATATATACAACAAAGCGTTGTAAAATCATAGTTCCAAAAATCTTCTGGTGGAGAGTTTTCTTATACTAGTTTATACGAAAAAAATCTTATCTGTTACTTGTCTTAAGAAATACAAGAAGGCTAAAGATTTAACTTAAACAGATGCTAACCAAAGATTTATATAAAAATATACAAATACCAACCTGTTAAGAAACAATCCTGGTTTATTTGTCCAGGTGAGCCTCTGCAAATCTCCCAGCTATGAAAGAAAAACACTGCATCACCAAATATGACTACATGCTAAGCCCTCATGTAATGAAATAAAGCTAAACACTTTCTCGACCTGAAGTCACAGCTGCCTGCTATATACTCGGTCCAAAACGAGGAACCACATAAATAGATCATTTAAATTTGTCATTGCGCTTGCGTTCTTGATTCCTGCCACATTTAGTTGGCTTGCCCCATGGTGTTTGTGACACCCTTCCAAAGGACCCACTACTTTTGCTCCGACCCTCACCTCCACTGTGAGGATGATCAACTGGGTTCATAGCTACTCCACAAACAACTGGTCTTCGACCTAACCATCTGCTCTGGCCAGCCTTCCTAAGCGTGCGAGTATTATGGCCAGGGTTTGAGACTGCCAATTGTGGCCCAGCACTGAGAATCAATCAATTTTTCTACTCCTGAAGGAAGTTTCACCAAACAGTACTTTGATGTTGGCTCTTTCAAGATCTTGGCACAACTTCCTGCAGCCCGAACTAATTTCCCACCTTGACCTGGGTTCATCTCAATGTTGTAGATTAATGTGCCTATACGCATAGAAGCTAGAGGCATGCAAGTCCCTACTTGTGCATTGATATCAAGATGAGCCATTTGTTTCATCATCTTGTCCCGCAATGAAGTATCAGCTGCATATGTCATAATTAATTTTTTTTAAAACAATTAAAAATAGAAAATAACTGGAGAGAGAGAGGAACAATACGTTCATATTTTTTGGAAGAAAGCATCTGAAGGAAATGAAAATCAAGATTTCAAGCTTACAGCAAACTTATTTTAAACAATAAATTGCACTACTCACTTGTTATCATATCAACATTCAACCAAGAGGGAAAATAAAAAAAATAAAAAAAATAAAAAGTTGCTAAATTTCTTCATTCCTTTCAAACAAATTTTACTGCTTTCAATTGTAGCATATATGTTAACTTTATCAAGTTTGGTTCACATGTTTTGATTTTGGTACACTTGTATAAAATGAAAAAATGTACCAAGTTTGGTTCACATGTTTTGATTTTGGTTCACTTGTATCAAATGAAAAGATGTACTTGTCTTGGTGTGACACTGAGATTGATTTCAAAAAAGGGCAAAAGTTGTTAAGTAGAATTAAATGTTGTCTCCTAAATTATGAAGTGTCACCAATTGGTAACATTTTGCAAAATACAAATTTCGGAAGACAGTTTAGAGAACTTTATAAGAGGAAGCATTTTGAGAAAAGCATTGCATCATAGCTTTTATGGTTCTTGTTGGAGAAGTGAGAATTCCACATCGATAAAAGAAAAAAGGAAGAGTTAATAAAGTGAAGTAAGCCCAATCCAAATTGCCTAAGGGCATTTTGAAGAAAGCTACCACATCAAGTTCAATTAAACCCCATTATGAGATCCAGCACTCTCACCACATGCAGACTTGGACCAGACCTATCATCAAATTTCAACAGTGATATCATAGCACAATTGAAATAGCCGGGTCTGAACTGGCACAAATAACTTTTGGGCCCACTTTCCACTTGGCCCAAAATGGTTAACCCAAGTTATTTAGTAGTTTCGTGCTAGCTATTATATACAATTCCAATTTCTCATCCTCTGCCGATGTGGGACAGATTTGCGCCGCAAATCCGCAAGCAGTTGACCGTTACACTCGGTCCCGCTAAATTTGCGACGTCCTCGTCGCAACTGAATCGATTACAATTGCTAACCAGGACCGAACCTTGGGTATTGTGCTTCGCTAATACCTCGGACGGCTCCACCTCGTCTCTCACGGGTAGCCCTTTCCTCGTAGGCCCACTAGCTCCGCACAATTTGTCTGACCCAGGGTGGCTCTGATACCAATTGAAACAGGCGGGCCCGAACTGGCCCAAATAACTTTTGGGCCCACTTTCCACTTGGCCCAAAATGGTTAACCCAAGTTATTTAGTAGTTTCGTGCTAGTTATTATATACAATTCCAATTTCTCATCCTCTGCCGATGTGGGACGGATTTGCACCGCAAATCCGCAAGCAGGCAGCTCAAGCAGCTGACCGTTACACCAATAGCCTCACGACTTATCATGGTCCTCTAGAGTGGGTCAAAGGACTCCCAAGTATCCTGACTAAGTCACTACCCACGTGAACAGTGGCATGCAACGTGGCCACCAAGCTCTCCTTAAAATTTGCTTTCCATTTCTGTTATTATTTCTATTTCATTTTCTGTTATTGTAAGTAGTGGCCCATTATCTAAGTAGTGTCTATCATCTAGCCACTCCTTAAGATAGTGCCTAGAAGACAAGATCAAGTAGTGTTGCATTCGTATTTAAATACGAGTATATTGAATGGAAGGGGAGCTCAAATTTAATCCAACAACCTTGGTATATTCTCACCCTAAGAAGAATACTTCTAAACCCAAAAAACTCTAAGAGGCTTTGACTAGGACCTAACATCAGAGCCATGACAACCAATAAATAACGAATTGAGAATTTAGAGACAACTCTCAATGGCCTCCTAACAAACCTTGTTTGAATTGAGGAAGGAGTAGCTGACAAACTGCAGCAATTGGAAATAACTATTTCGAAACTCTCTAAATCTTTTGTTTCTCATCGCATCTCACTCAACCTATAACCTTCGATCCAGCACTCTAAATTTTCATCTCACCTGACAGGAGAGTCGTCACAGAATTTGTGTGAAGGTGTCAGGCCTCCATTTTCTTCTAAATTGGCAAAGCTGGAATTTCCATGCTTTGCATGTGGGGACCCGACAAAATGGTTTACGAAAGTGGAACCATTCATGCAAAAGGTCCCATTAGCTTCTTTTCATTTGGAAGGTAAAGCTAACCAATGGTGGTAGTGGTTGCACCGGACATGCAAGGAAGGGTAATAAGAAGTCACTTGGGAATCCTTTTGTGAAGAATTATGGGCATGGTTTGGACCCACTGATTGTGAGGACTTCAATGAAACTCTTTCCAATATTCGACACCTTGGGTCCTTCGGAGAATATCAATATGAGTTTGAGAAGCTGGGAAACCGAGTGCAGGGCTGGTCTCAAAAAGCACTCGTAAGAACCTTCATGGGTGGACTCAAACTAGAAATAGCAGAGGAAATACGAATGTTCAAGCCTAAAACGTTGAAAGACGCAATTAGTCTTAACTCGAATGCGGGATGAACAGTTGCTCAGACAATTGAAATTTCGACTTCCACCTGAAGGACTTGTCATTCCCAAAGGACAACGATTCCATTCAAAAAATTATTGTGGGACGAAATGCAGAGGCAACGGTCACAAGGACTTTGCTTTAATTGTGATGAAAAATTCTTGCCCGGTCATCACTGCAAACAATCCTAGCTGCTTTTACTGTAGGGGTGCACAATCGTGGACGAGGAGTACGACCCGAAGGATCCCTTTCTCACCCCACCGAAAATTTCTCTGCATGCAATGATAGGGTGGACTTTTCCGAACACCATGAGAGTCATAGCAATAATTGGTTCCAAGGAGGTAATGGTCCTCATAAACAGCGGCTCTACACATTATCATTGAAAGAATGGCCAATGCTCTAAAATTACCTATGACTCCTACTGAATCCTTTGATGTCAAAATAGCCAATGGAAAAGTATTGCAATGTTGTGGCCAATTTGAGGATGTCAAAATCAATCTCCAAGATATCTCTCTCTCGATTTTTATACTTTACCACTTATTGGGCTGGATATAGTTTTAGGCGTACAATGGTTGTCGTAACTACGAAATGTCACATGTAATTGGTCTAACTTGACCACAGAATTCCGCTAGGAGCATACATTTTACAAGTTAAAGGGAATCAGTAATTTGCCTATTCAACCAGTGACTATGACCTCTCTTTCTAAGGAGGAGCGACAAGGCAACACCTTAATTGCACTCTGCTTGTCAATCACAACCACCCAACTGCCGTCCCAAATTCCGTCAGCTATGACTCAACACTTTGAACAATTTGAAGATCTGATCCAAGTTCCAACTCAGCTACCTCCTCACTAAGCCATTGAGCACCGCATCATTTTGGAAGAAGGCACCGAGCCCATCAATGTACGGCCATACAGGTATGCCTACTTTTAAAAGTCCGAAATTGAAAAACAAGTTCATGACATATTGCAATTGGAGCTCACTCGACCCAGTACCGATCCATTTTCATCACCTGTTCTTTTAGTTAAAAAAATAAAAAAGATGGATCCTAGCATTTTTGTAACGATTATAGGGCTTTAAATGTTGTTACTATTAAAGATAGAATTCTGATTCCTATTGTTGATGATATGCTTAATGAACTTTATGATGCTACATATTTTACTAAGTTGGACCTTTGAGTTGGATACCATCTTGTACGCATAAACCCTGATGATATTCATAAAACTGCTTTCCGAGCACATAATGTCATTGTGAATATTTAGTCATGCCATTTAGACTTTGTAATGCCCCTTCTGTAATCATGAAGTCCATTTTTCATCCTTATTGCCCAAATCCATTTTCGTTTCTCGTTTTCTTCGATGACATTCTAATCTATAGCCCCAATTGGAATTTGCATCTTGAACATGTTAAACAGATTTTTGAAATTTTAAGGCATCAACAATTTTATGTGAAACTTTCAAAGTGTGCCTTTGGTTTACAAGAACTTGAGAATTTGGGTCATATTGTTACTTCTACCGGTGTTAAAGTTGATCAAAGCAAAATTGAGGTTATGATAAAATGGCCTAGGCCTACTAACATTTCAGATTTGTGTGGATTTTTAGACTTTACAAGTTATTACTGCAAATTTGTGCGCAATTACGAATTGCTGGCTAAGCCATTAACTAATCTCTTGAAGGACAGTTCCAATGGACGGAGGAGGCAGAAAAGGCATTCGAAAATCTAAAAAATGCTATGACCACCACCCCAACTCTGGCTACACCGAATTTCAATGAATCTTTCAACATCAAATGTGATGCCTCCGGTGATAGGATTGGAGCGGTGTTGACACAGCAAGAATGGCCTATAGCGTCCATGAGTAGAGCTTTGGGGGTTGCTAAGAAATCATGGTCTATGCTAAAGAAATGCTTGCAATTGTTCATGCCATTCATACATGGCATCCCTATTTACTTGGCAAAAAATTTTATATCCATACGGATTAACACAGTTTGAAGCATTTGTTAGAGCAGCGGATTGTGATACCGGAATAGCAGAAATGGTGGCCAAATTACTTGGGTATGATTATGACATTCATTACAAGCCTGGTCGAGAAAACACCAACACTGATGAATTGTCACAGGTCCTTAGTAGCCCAAGCCTCGAGGCCATCTTTGTGTCTCAACCTGCAATTTGGGACAAAATTAAGCAAGAGGTTGCCCATAATCCATACATGCTCAGTATTGGCAAGTTAGCAACTGCCAATCCGAGTCAACCTTACCTTTGGCTCAATGGACTTGTGTGTTACAAACATCGAGTTGTTCCCCCCAATACACTGATTGTTCACCAACTGCTCCACGAATTTCATAATACACCTATTAGAGGCCACTCAGGAGCGCTTCGTACCTACAAGTGCCTCACGCAACAATTTTATTGGCCATCCATGTATCAATCTGTGAAATAGTATGTTGCCTCTTGTGATGTTTGTCAATGAACCAAAGCTGATACATTAATTCCAGCTGGATTGCTTCAGCCCCTTCCTATTCCTGATTTTATAGATGGCTTGCCTTCTTCACATGGAAAACTTTGATTCTTGCGTTAGTCGATAGACTTAGAGAAAACAATGCCAAGTTAAGATTTTACTAACTACTAGCTCATTAAGGACACGTAAAAGGTAACAAGCTTCAAAATTTCCCTTTCCCATTATTTTCTCCTAGTTTTCCAGCAAAGAACAGCAAATAAATTTGACACAACCTTTCTAAATGAAAGAAGCTAGTGAATATCTGGTAAAGCCTATACTGTAACAGGGAATAATGGAATACAATACTCATTTATGACTCTTGCTCACTATACTTATCACATGTATAGTTAACCAACACACTCGTGTTACTGATCTTTCCTGCTGTCTTCATGTGTTATCTCTGTTTCCACTACTGTGAAATGAGAAACTCACCAAACCAAAACCCTTATCTTGAGTACAATTACCACAGCAAAAATCAAAATGATCCCGGGTTTCCCTTCTTGACAAACACAATCTCCGTATAATTCAGAAATTAGTAAGAAAAACTTACAGCAATTCTAAGCTGAAATTAAAACAGGGTTAAACAAAGTAAGCATACCAGTCTTGACAAACACAATTTCCGTATAATTAGAAAATTAGTAAAAAAATTCAAAGCTGAAATTAAAACAGGGTCAAACAAAGTAAGCATACCAGCAGAGAAACCACGGAAAGCATTGTTGACAGAGGGGAAAGATGCAGGTTGCAAAAGCCTGTTCAAGTGAGGTGATACAGCTGCACGAGCTCTCCATAGAGCCATTGGGTTCCTATCTGGTGAGTCTGGAATATCTCTGACTGAGGGTTTTAGTTCTCTGCAAATGGTAATACAGCCAAACAAATTTAGTGGTTTATATTTAACCAATTAGTGTAAGCTTAACTTCCTTCAGACATGCAAGTATGCAGTGTAAATAGATTTCATTAGAATTGAAAGAGAAATTCAATTAGCAAAATGAACCAAAAGCCAACAAGAACAGCCACTACAAACTCTTCAGGCAGATTTTCATTTTCTTGAGCAAGCAAGCACGATGTGGTCGAGTACACTTCAATCAAAAGCAATGTTGAAATACGGAAATTCCATATCCTCCCTCAAGATTAATTAAAACAAAAGGCACATATCCACTGAATCAACATATGAGAAACATCGGGAAATTAAAATTAATTGAAAAGAAAAAAAATAGAATCAAGTGATATACCAGACAGAGAGAGGCAAAACTGCAATTGGGTCAATAGATGTGAGAGGCTGAATGAGTGTGGCTGTGTGGGTGCTAGGAAGAGCTGAGGGGGTTACTGGTGAGACGAGCAAGAAAGTGATGACACAGGTAGGATACTAATGAATTTTAAACTGTGCAACCCTAAACCCACTTAATATACTTACTACCTGAACCCAATTAAGCAATTACAATAATCTTTTACAAATACCTGTCTAAAAATAATTACTACTCTCCACATAATATTCAGACCCACTTAATTCTTTTTCTGTTTCATTAAAGAAAGTTTAAAGAGATTGTTAGCTGAAACCAAATACTAAAATATTTTAAAATTCTCTAGAAGTAAGAAATTCAAGATTACTAAAACAACAAAATAAATTAATTGTAATTGCAATCTCACGCACTACTTCATGGAACAAAGCATAAAAGGAGTTCATAACAAATCATTCACCATCATTGTTAGTTATATCATTTATCAAAAAAGATAACAAATCTTAAAGTTATATATGCATAAGAATGCTTTGAGAAAACAAAATCACAAAAATTTAATCACTAAAATTTCAAAGGTAATCTCCTAAATCTAGGACCTGAACCACTTTGAAACAGTCACTTCATAACCAACTTTGGACCAAAAACACCAAAACCTAACTGTGGATCAACCTCCCATTCCTTGCACCCTGCCAAAGATAACTTGACATGTGAAACTCAAAATCCCAAATCAAAATGGAACAGGAAGCTAACAAAAGAGCGCAAGTACAACTCATCTTTCCAAGATGAAACAAGAGCAGACTCACTATAAAAATACAAAGAAAAATTAAAAGAAAATCATATTAATTCTCATTACTTGTAAAAAATTGCTCTTGCAGCTTCAACAGCCAAGATCTAAATAACCAAATTGTTTCGTCAGAATTGGAAGTTCTCCTGTACAGTTGGAAATGAAGTCGCATATCATCTTAAGATATAACAAAGCCTAACTCCATAAACTAAGCATCCTAACCCAGAATAGAAAAGAGGCGCGTAACGTGAAATTACAGTGATAGCAAATACAAACTTATGCAACTCGGCATCAAATGCAAACAAAACAAAAGAATATATTAAACATCGACCATGTGAAAAAGAAATATACACAGAATCAGCGCCAATGAGAAAATATGAGATAACAAGATGAGAGTATAACATCAGAAGAATCTTCTCAAGAGACTAACTACTAGAATTTTGTAGAAACACCATAAATAAGATGGAAAAAAATGAATAAAATTAACAAAGTAAAATTAATATCAACCAAGAAAAATCGGCAGGAAAAGGGAGAAATTTGAACAGAAAAGCTTACCTCACACCAAATAGTATAGAACGATAGCTTCAGTGAATCGGTCTAATTGCAGAGCTGGGAGTACCAAAAAGAGCGTGAAATTGATTAGGGATTCAGTCACTCGAACACCCTTGTATTATCCGAAACGACAAAGGTTTCTTTTTCATCGAACACAAGTTACACAACAAAGGAAAAAAAAAAACTTTTCATTTTTGGATGGTAATGTTATTAATAGATTAATATGTTTATTTTTAAAATTAAATATTTAAATTTCTATATGTTATTTCCTTTTAAATTCAACTTCGTTTTATTTTAAAATCTATTAAGTTAAAAATAAAAATAAAAAATATTTTAAATTTTAAAAATACTATAGATAAAAAGATTTATCATTTTCATTTCTTCTGCCTACTTTGTTCAGAAATCTAAAAATGTCATTAATCACCTTATCAAGAACTCGATTCTTGAAGCATTCCTTCCCTCTTACATATTTGGAAAACCTTCTGAGTCAGCTTTCCTTTACACATAAGAAAAAATAGATATACTCCTATCAATCCAAAGAAATTGAAGGTGCGGCTAAAGGGCTCACAGAAAAAACCATTGATGGTTGAAAATAAATATTATAAATTATTGATCTGTTGCATAAAGTAACTTGACTTTTGCTATTTTAATTTACTTCTTCGTTTAGCAATCATAGTTAATAATTTTAGTTTTGAAATGTTTGAAAAATTAATATTTTAATAATAATTTATTTTATAGATGACTTACACCAAATTACCAAATTTATATCATGTAATTTATGGCTTTTTTTTTTAACCAAAAATCCGGCAGTGTTTCCTCTGAAATATGGACTTAATTTCACCTGTGAATAGTAACGTTACACTTCTATAAACTTCAACCTTAACCCCCAAACTTCTTTTAACTTCAAAACAATTTCAATCCATATCAAACACTTCAAAAACCATCTTACTAATCTCAACACAAAAACTTATGCTAGTAACCCATATTTATACCAAAATTAAAATATTCAAATATATCTAATTCAAACTATATACAACTTTATCTCTAAAACTTTATGTACATGCCATATTTCCAAAAGTAACTTTATATAAAGAAATTTACAAAATATACCCCAAGATAGTAATGATGTAACTCTGACTGGGTTGATGCAGATCTTGATCTACTGTTCCTTGGATCTACAACCTGCGCGAGGAAAAATACATTCCTACGCGCTAAGCAAATTGCTTAGTGGTGCTCAACTTCTTTTATATTTAAAAAAATAAGTACATAGCAAAGGGGTCTATTGAGTGGTGCTCAAATAAGTACATAGCACAAAGCAGAGGGGTCTATTGGAAGATATGAAGGTCGGTTGGTACAAAGTGGTCCACTCAAACCTATAGTTTCGACTACCAAGAGACATTTGCAGCACTACAAAGATGAGCTCCATTTTTGAAAATCAGTTGGTTGATATTTTCACTAAGGGAATTTGTAGCAAACATTTCCAAGATTTGGTTTGCAAGATGGATGTACAAGATATCTGTGCACCATCTTGAAAGGGAGAGTTGATAATATTCTTCCCTTTAGTTTATTGAACAGTCCTAATTAGAGTTCCTAATTAAGGTTGCAATTAACATTGTAAAATGAGCAGTTATATTTTTGTATACTCAAATTTATGCACCATCTTGAGAGGGAGAGTTGATAATATTCTTCCTTTTAATTTATTGAATACTCCTAATTAGGCTAGGGTTCCTAATTAAGGTTGCAATTAATATTGTAAAATAAGCAGTTAAATTTTTGTATACTCAAATTTCCTAGTTTAGAATTATTGTATAAATAGGTTTCATTGTAAAGTTCAGAACTACTATGATAAGAACTATTCAATTTGATCTCGTCTTCTCTGTAAAAAACGTGTAATATGAAGATGACAACTGAATATAGAACTAACCACTCAAAGCAGAGTCTTGGGCTTTCGAGTGGTTATATTGTCAGTGACCAGCCTAAAACCTTGATGAGCATCAACAATCTCCACGATGGTCATGGCACCAAGCAGGAAAAACACGACCTCACTTACTTCTGCAGAAGCATGTGTCAACTCCGAAACAGCTATATCAGTCGAAGGTGCCTGCTCAAGAAAGTGATAGCTAAATATTACAGTGTAATAGACAATACCTGGAACTTATGGTTGTTTTCATGAAACATAAAAAGGGACCCATTTTTGCATGATAGTTATGGTGGGAGACTTTGGACTTATACTGGCAGGGTCAAATTTATTTGTTTTGCATACTTACAAGCATTGATAATTGATATTTGAAACACAGCAATGTGGAATTCTATAGTTCACGGTTCAGTTATCAGGAAGCCATTATAAACCATGCTGCCAAAAAATTTTGCTTCCATGCACCAGTCTATCAGTTTATGGCATCCCAATTCAGAATCCACTACAGCCTAATTGTGGAAATTATTTCACCAAGGGAGTTCCAACTACATGATGATCCAAAATTTCTTCAAAGAAAAGAAGGTAAATATACCCAAACATCCACCCACACAAATGAAGGATATCATTTATGAAGTTGTTCTATTTTATAGATCAATCAGTAACGAAGTTTAGTTACCAATCCAGTATGCAGCTGTAAAAGGACAACCCCACATGGGCAACATAAGTTACACATAACAGAAGACTTTTATTGAAATTTAGCCAGCAGCAGGATGAGATAGGGCTATAACAAATTTAAGGAAATCACAGAGAGACATCTCAGTTCAATTATGTCTATTTTATAGCTTCTATGAACAAGTAAAAATGATACATCAGGCACTCATGCAAGTGGCCAGAAGATGAATGGGAAACATACACTTTAATCTAAACTAAATGTCACCCGTAATTCTTTGAGAAAAAAAATGTCACTGGTAATAATTAAGCAGTAATTATGACTTTTACCCCAATGCTTCGAACTACCCATAAGCTCACAGCCATCAATATCCTACACCACTTTTATTGAAAGCTAGAGACTCTTCAAAAATGATGGCAGCATATCCAATTCCAAAGAGTAATGCCATAGCAAGATCCTGTCTGAGAAAATTTCATCAAATTAACCATTAAATATCATTTCATGTTTACTGCATATTTAAGCATTTGTTAATAATTAATACATCAAATTATAAGATTTTTCCACACGAGAGAGTTAACCTGATTGGCTGCAACCCAAGAATGGTTAATCGCTGGAGCCCCAGTTGCAGCTGCTGCGAATACTGCAAGAGCTTTTAGCAAATCAGTCTTTGGCTGGTACGTGGCTGCAAAATCTTGTGAACTTGTTTCGTCAAGTGAACATAAAGGATCACATGACCCAGCTTCTGTTGTCAGCTCCTGATTTTATATATATGCTAACCGTTAACATGAACTGCTACCAGAAAAAGGCAGATAAAGGAGGAATAAATGTGTAATGAATGATTGAATGGGTCTCACATATCAATAAATTAGTCCTATACAAGCAGCTAGAACTTCAGATAATAACCAATATGCATTCTGCAATGCAAACACGGTAACTCTGCAGACATAAGAGAAACCACCTCGTATCCATTTCAACATTTAAGAGAAGTAATAAAAAAGGCGTGACAAGAACATTTCCACATACACATCACACACAAACAACAAAGAGTATTTCAGAAAATGAAATGTCAAATCTCAATAGAGGAATCCAAAAATATGGTTTCCGTTCAATTTGAAAAATACATGTGAAAATCAAGTAATCCCTTTCACCAACCACTGAACAAGGAAATGGGTACCCCTAAAAATGATGCTTTAGCGACAATAAATTATTGAAACAAACCTGAAGCTGTTTTGCACTACTGGGCTGTTGAGCTTGTCCCTGAGTTGAAGAAGAAGAATACCCTCTAGCCTTATCTTCAGCTCTTGCAAGAAGACCACTGCCAAGCAATCTTGAACCTAATCTAAGTGGAGATAAAGCCAAACAAAACTGAGAATGAAGTGAAGACAGATTAAGGGAAGAAGGAAAGCGAACGGATTGTTTCTTAAATTGGTTGGTTGGAGATGGTATAGCCCAAATGAGAAGAAAGCCATTGCAGGTGAGGTTTTAGAGGAGAAAGAAAGAGATTTCTTTTTTCTTTTTTATTCCCTGAAAGAGATTTCAAAAGAGAAAACGGTGGTTTTGGTCAGTGGTTTTTTTGTTTGCTCGCCAGTTGCACGGAGGAGAGAGATTGGGCAATTATCCGAGGATAATGGGGAAATGGCTATCATCAGAGGACATACGAGCTTGGAAGGAGCGGTTTTTGCCTTTCAATATTTCTGTCATTTGTTTTACCAGATTCCAATGATCCGTAGCCATCTGCATTTGTGCCTTAATAATATATTTTTTTTAAAACAAAATTTCCCAATTAACACTTTGTTTGGGAAATAGGAAGACATTGAAAATAATAATAAAAAAAATCTCTTTATATTTGAACGAGTAAAAAATTAAAAAGAATAAAAAGAAAAATAAAATTTATTTGCTTTCATTTGTGAGAGAGTGATGAATGTAAAGAAAATAGGTAAAAGTATCAATTTGTTCTTATCATCATGGTGATTATAAAAATTGTTCTCCTATATCTTAGCTAATTCAGTGATTTTTTTGTGACTTTATTTTTATCTATAATCTTATAAATATAATTTTTTGTATGTTAATTATTTTAGTCATATTAAACTTATTACATTTCCAATAAGTAATATTTTAAATATATATAAATATTTTAATTATATAAAAAATAAAGATTACCATTAATACAATTATTATAATATTTTATATTTATATTTATAAATAATTTATTTAAATATATAAATTTTATAATTAATATATACTAAAAGAATAATATTATTTAAATAAAAAATAAGGTCTAATTAATTATCAAAAAAAAAATCTAAAATGAATCAGCCGCCTTTTCAAAGAGTTTACCAAATAGATAAAATAGCTCTTTCAAAATGTATTATCTAGGTGAAAAAGTTAAACTAAATATCCTCATTAACATTATATGCATATAGTTAGGGATGATTATTCATTCGGTTCGATTTAAAATTAAATCGAATTGAATAAATTAAAAATTATTTTTTTGTATGTTAGCTAATTCAGTGATTTTTTTGTAACTTTATTTTTATCTATAATCTTATAAATATAATTTTTTGTATGTTAATTATTTTAGTAATATCAAACTTATTAAATTTTCAATAAATAATTTATTCAAAGTGGAAATCTATTAATATGGCTTGAATTTACATATGCTAATTAAAGTCTTAACATTTATTATTTTTGAACCGCATCCGAATGCTGCCTACGTACCTCCAATAGAGGATCAGGTCCACGTAGCTCTTAACAATAGATAATAATATAAAGTTTATACTAACATAAGTAATTCCTGCAAATAATCAACTACATTATCACATTATGCTATTCAGAAATAATTTTATTCATTTATTTAATAATCTATTGTAGGAGTAAGAGTTATATCTAGAATCCAATAAATAACTAAGAAAACATAAATAATTATATTTTCATAGTTATACCTTACACAATATTATTAAGAAACTAAATACTAATATTCAAAACATATATATATATATATGTATTTACACACAAATTTATATATAAACAGATATCAATATAATCCATCAATAATAATTACTTGTACCGATTAAAGTGTTTTAAATCTAACTATATCACCAATATAGATAACAACTAAACTTTCAATAAACAACAATATTATCTCAAATAATATTAATTCCACCAAAATAATTTATCTAATCTTATCAAAGATAATAATGCTTCTAAAACGTTAAAAAGAATAAACTATAGCAGTGATTAATTTAGTTTTCCAACATAGACCTTCAATATAATCTTAAAGGCAACTTTATCCACTTCCAAGTGATGAATCGAAATATTTATCAAGAAATACATTAGGAATCCATACACTCTATTTATGTAATGTTCTTAAAAGTTGGGTAGATTCTACAATCTTCCTTATTTTTCTCCTAACTAGAGTAACTAATATCTCATTAATGAGATAAACTAACCTCTTAATCATACCTACCATCTCATAACTATCTAAACTAACCCCTTAATCATACCTACCATCTCATAACTATCACTTATTTTATGTGTGTATTCTTCTTGTATGTTCAATCCACTTTTACATAAAGTTTAGATAATTAATCTTTCTCTAAAACCCTTCAATCTGGTATTATGATAATTCAAATTTATTTCCCTCGAAGGTTATGACTATGTTTCGATATCAAGCAATCGTTACAGTAAAAAGTGAACAAAAAGATTGGTCACTCACATGTTTTAGCCTATTTCACCTACTCATGGCTCTCCTTTTTTTCATTTCTCTTATATCATAATATTTATAAAATTCCTCTTTTTAATGATAAACAACACAAAAACAATTATGTTTTTTGAGTTCATTATGGCTATCGTAGAATTTTCCTATACATTATTGCTAATGTCTCTAATATTTTATTTTAAAAGGATATTGAAGAGATGATTATATACTGTTAGAGCCAAACGACATCGCAGGAAGCAAAAGACAGGTGCAAATCCAGAAAAAAAACGGCGTCGTAAACACAGATCCAAAACGGCACCGTTTCATACATAAATGTAATTTATTCCAGGAGAATCCAGAAAATTCTAGAAAAGTCCAGAGAACTCAGTTAGTTAGAATTCAATTTCTCCAAATGTATATATATACATGAGACTTTCCGAATCAATACATTGCATTCTCTATTTTCATTCCCAATTTTAGCTATTCTTTTCAAATATAAACCTTTATTAGAAGTCACTTCATAGCAATTAGAAACTTGTCATGATACAACTGCATCAGATATAAGGCATCTACCATATCCTAGCAGATTCTTAAAAGTGATGCACACAATTTCCACTCAATGCTCCAATGTCCATAATGTAATCTGCAGCTTACAATACACACATTTGTAGCATTGAATAGATTATTGCGATCACGACTTTAAACTATCACCTCTATCTTCTAACACATGTTGAATATCAAATTTGAAAACATTTAGCGATTCAATTCAAATTTGAAATGTAAGTGGGGGAGCATTTGCCGGTGGCTAACGTGACGTTCCTTCTGTATTTTTCTATTACTTAACGGTGGATCATACGCAACACATTGAATAACCAATGTGAGAAATTAACCACCGGTTAATGCTAAAAATCCAGGTCTGGTGTTTAACTAACCTGACTTAAAGTCAAATTTGGAAATTGTTGCTGAAATAGTCTAACTACGCTTTTCCTAAGCGAAGCAACTCTGCAGGCTACAATATCTAGAGAGTTCAAATCATAGTCGTCTAACAACCTAGGATCCTTAGTCATCAGCACCACCGCCGGTGCAGTCTGTGCTACGTGAGTGACCTTACTCTCCTGAATTACTGTCAACATTGTCTTCATATCAAATTTAACCATGGACACCACCACCGCTCCTATAGTTAAAGCTCTCAAGAAATAACACAAACCATAAACATGAAAATGAGGCAACGGATAAAAGGAAGTTGCAGCTGCCATCCGGGTCGTGTAAACCTCATGACTTACAGCCACCATGCATGTGAAATTTCGATGAGTCAAAACCACTCCATTAACTCGATCAGTAGTCCGTGAGGATAGAGAATCATCGCAGGGTCCAATTGGTAAACCTTCCCTCCTTCCATTTCTCCACAGTGAGCTAGACTTATCATCAGCGATTCAAACTCGGGAGAGTCGAGTACGATTGTTTTGAGATTAGGAATTATATGAGCAGCATTCGACGTTACGAACACAATTACAAGTTTTGACAGCTGAATTTGGTGGAGAATCTCAGGTTTAAAGATGATTGATTTTTAAGGAGAGGTAACGACACCGAGAGAGAAGATACAGAAATAAAAGATCGAAAGGTGAATAAAGTTAGGAGAAAGAACGAAGGCAATATCTCCTTCTATGAGGCCAAAATGGTGGTGAAGCAAGAAGGCTAATTTTTTGTGCGAAGGACGAAGTCGGAAAATTAAATTCGACAGCGAGTGACGGCGTCGATGAGAGTGTTTTAGGTTTTTCTACACCATTTAAGAATTTTAACTTAACTAACCAAGGATTAATATCTCACCTTGGTTATCCAAGGTGTAGCATAGAGTTCACTGTCAAGTAATAAAAAAATACAATATGACCTGCTACCGACAGATGCTCCCTTACTTTCATTTCAAATTTTAAAAGAATCGCCAAGTATTTTTAAATTCTAATTTATTGTGCCAGTAAATAAAATTATGGATTTTTTATACCATTATCCTTTTTTTTTAAGCAACAATTTCATTTAGTCTGCTAGTGAATGACGATTTGGGTAGCTGCGACACTTCGTCTATGCCTTATAACTTTAAATGCCAACTTACGTTTTATATCTAGACTGTGACACTGTCTTTTAAGTGTTATTTTATATCATAAATTGCACCTATTGGCAAGCCAATTGTCGTTTCTTTGACAAGCTTTCCAAGTTATTTATTTTAGGTACTTCTGTATGCTTCTATCTTAAGTTATAGTCAAGTTTTGGCAATATTAAGGATCTAATTCACTCACGGTCTCTTTACGAAAGTTGTTCTCCTATATCTTAGCTAATTCAGTTATTTCTTTTGTGACTTTATTTTTATCTATAATCTTATAAATATAACTATTTGTATATTAATTATTTTAGTCATATTAAACTTATTAAATTTCCAATAAGTAATTTATTCAACGTGAAAATCTATTGATATGCCTTGAATTTACATCACTACTATTTGCTAATTAAAGTCTTAACAATTATTATTTTTGGACCGCACCCGAAAGCTGTCTACGTACCTCCAATAGAGGATCATGTCCACGTAGCTCTTAACAATAGATAATAACATAAAGTTTATACTAACATAATTAATTCTTGCTAATAATCAACCACATTATCACATTATGCTATTCAGAAATAATTTTATTCAATAATCTATTGGAGAATAAGGGTTATATCTAGAATCTAGTAAATAACTACGGAAACATAAATAATTATATTTTCATAGCTATATTTTGCACAATATTATTAAGAAACTAAATACCAATATTCAAACTATATATATATATATATATACACACACACACAAATTTATATATAAACATATATCAATATAACCCATCAATAATAATTACTTGTACCGATTAAAGTGTTTAAATTCTAACTATATCACCAATATAGATAACAACTAAACTTTTAATAAACAATAATATTATCTGAAATAATATTAATTCCGCCAAAATAATTTATCTAATCTTATCAAAGATAATAATGCTTATAACATAGACCTTCAATATTAATTCGGTTATCCAACATAGACCTTCAATATAATCTTAAAGGCAACTCTATCCACTTCCAAGTGATGAATCAAAATATTTATCAAGAAATACATTAGGAATCCATACACTCTATCTATGTCATGTTCTTAAAAGTTGGGTAGACTCTACAATCTTCCTTATTTTTCTCATAGCTAGAGTAACTAATATCTCATTAATGAGATAAACTAACCTCTTAATCATGCCTACCATCTCATAACTATCTAAAGTAACCCCTTAATCATACCTACATAACTATCACTTATTTTATGTGTGTATTCTTCTTGTATCTTCAATCCACTTTTACATAATGTTTAGATAATTAATCTTTTTTTAAAACCCTTCAATCTTGCATAATGATAATTAAAATTTATTTCCCTCGAAGGTTACGACTGTATTTCGATATCAAACAATCATTACAGTAAAAAGTGAAAAAGAAGATTGGTCACTAACATGTTCTAGCCTATTTCACCTACTCATGGCTCTCCTTTTTTTCATTTATCTTATATCATAATATTTATAAAATTTCTCTTTTTAATTATAAACAACACAAAAAACAATTATGTTTTTCGAGTACATTATCGCTGTCATAGAATTTTTCTATACCTTATTACTGATGTCTCTAGTATTTTATTTTAAAAGGATATAAACTTTTATTAGAAGTCACTTCATAGCAATTCGAAACTTGTCATGATACAACTGCATCAAATATACGGCATCTACCATATCCTAGCAGATTCTTAAAAGTGATGCACATAATTTCCACTCAATGCTCCAATGTCCATAATGTAATCTGCAGCTTACAATACACACATTTGCAGCATTGAATAGATTATCGCGATCACGACTTTTGACTATCACCTCTATCTTCTAACACATGTTGAATGTCAAATAACATTCTTAGCCAACTTACAAAAACCTATAGTAGAGTTATATCCTGACCTTAACTTATAAGGTATAAACATTTGCTTATACTTGTTCCTTCTCCTTAATACCTAGAACGGCCTAAACGTTAGCTCTAATACCACTAACTGCAACACTCCTATAAGGTTATTTAACTAACTGAAATGGAGATATCACGTTCCGTGGTGCTTCTCTTATTTTTTCAATTAACTATTATCATGTATTAACGACACCGAGAGAGAAGATACAAAAATAAAGAATCGAAAGGTGAATAGAGTTAGGAGAAAGAACAAAGTCAATATCTACTTTTCTGAAGCCAAAATGGTGGTAAAGCGAGAAGTCTAATTTTTTGTGCGAAGGACGAAGTCGGGAAAATAAATTCGACAGCGAGTGACGGCATCGAAGAGAGCGTTTTATATTTTTCTACACCAATTAAGAATTTTAACTTAACTAACCAAGGATTAATATCTCACCATGGTTATTTAAGGTGTAGCGTAGAGTCCACTGTCAAGTAATAAAAAAATACAATATGGCCTGCTACCGACAGATGCTCCCCCACTTTCAATTCAAATTTGGAAAGAATCACCAAATATTTTTAAATCTTAATTTATTGTGCCAAGAAATAAAATTTTGTATTTTTTATGCCATTATCCTTTTTTTTTTCAAGCAACAATTTAATTTAGTATACTAGTGAATGAGGATTTGGGGTAGCTGCGACACTTTGTCTATGCCTTATAACTTCAAATGCCAACTTACGTTTTATATCTAGACTGTGACACTGCCTTTTAAGAGTTGTTTTATATCATAAATTGCACCTATTGGGATGCCATTTGCCGTTTCTTTGACAAGCTTTTCAAGTTATTTATTTTAGGTACTTCAGTATGCTCCTACTCTAAGTTATAGTCAAGTTTTGCCAATATTAAGGGTCTAATTCACTCATGGTCTCTTTATGAAAATTGTTCTCCTATATCTTAGATAATTCAGTGATTTCTTTTGTGGCTTTACTTTTATCTATAATCTTATAAACATTATTATTTGCATGTTAATTATTTTAGTCATACTAAACTTATTAAATTTTCATTAAGTAATTCATTCGACTTGAAAATCTATTAATATGGCTTGATTTTACATCGCTGCTATTTGCTAATTAAAGTCTTAACATTTATTATCTTTGGAACGCCCCCGAAGGCTGCCTACGTACCTCCAATAATAACATAATGTTTATACTAACATAATTTATTCTAGCTAATAATCAACCGCATTATCACATTATGCTATTCAGAAATAATTTTATTCATTTATTCAATAATCTATTGGAGGAATAAGGGTTATATCTAGAATCCAGTAAATAACTAAGGAAACATAAATAATTATATTTTCATAGCTATACTTTGCACAATATATTATTAAGAAACTAAATACCAATATTCAAAACATCTATGCATATATATATATATATATATATATATATATATATATATATATATATATATATATATATATATATACACATATTTATTTATAAACATATATCAATATAACCCATCAATAATAATTACTTGTACCGATTAAAGTGTTTAAAATCTAACTATATCACCAATATAGATAAGAACTAAACTTTCAATACAGAAAAATATTATCTCAAATAATACTAATTCCGCCAAAATAATTTATCTAATCTTATCAAATATAATAATGCTTCTAGAAAGTTAAAAAGAATAAACTATGGCGGTGATTAATTCGGTTTTCCAACATAGACCTTCAATATATTCTTAAAGGGAACTCTATCCACTTCCAAATGATGAATCGAAGTATTTAACAAGAAATACGTAAGGAATTTATACACTCTATCTATGTGATGTTCTTAAAAGTTGGGTAGACTCTACAATCTTTCTTATTTTTCTCCTAGCTAGAGTAACTAATATGTCATTAATGAGATAAACTAACTCATTAATCATACCTGCCATCTCATAACTATCTAAACTAACCCCTTAATCATACCTACCATATCATAACTATCATTTATTTTATGTGTATTCTTCTTGTATCTTCAATCCACTTTTACATAATGTTTAGATAATTAATCTTACTTTAAAACCCTTCAATCTTGAATTATGATAATTCAAATTTATTTCCCTGGAAGGTTATGCCTATGTTTCAATCTTGAATTATGATAACCTTCCTGGGAAATAAATTTGAATTATTATAATATTTATAAAATTCCTCTTTTTAATGATAAACAACACAAAAATTGTAATACCCGGCTAGACTCCAGTATCGGAATCCCTACCGTCCGGTATCGGAATCCCTACCGTCCGATCGGATCTCGAATGTCGGAAACCTCTAGAAGGGTAAAACCATGTTTTTATAAAATATTTTAATGTATTTTACGTTTTTAAGTAAAAAAAAAAAGGAAATTGAGTTTTGAATGAAAAAGACCAAGGAGACATTTCCAGGTTCGGCCGCCGAACGTGGGATGGTTTAGGGGGGCATGTTAGGCTTCCGAAAGTTTCAAAGGTTCGGCCGCCGAACCTCATGTTCGGCCGCCGAACTTGCATGAGATGTGGGGGCACGTTTGGCTGCCGAAAGGTGGTCTGCCAGCCCTATATAAGAGCTCCATGGCCGAAACGGGCGAGTTTTCTCCCCATTTTCGGCCACGGTGAGTTCATGCTCTCCTATGGTTCGTTTTTGATGTTTTTCCTCCGATCTTTCATGTTTTAACAAGCTTTAAATTGATTTGAAGAGATTTAAGCAAAAAGGAGCAAGTTTTGGAAACTTGGAGACCAAAGAGCGGATCTCTCCCATCTCCGAGTTGGATCGTCTCTCCTCTCGTTCTACAAGAGGTAAGAGTAGATCCATAGTTCCTTACATATTTTAAGTAAGTTTTACGAGGTTTTATGGGGTAGAAATGCATGTGTAGGTTTATGTGAAGTTTATGGGTTTATGTTATGTTTATGAGCAATGTTGGTTGTTTGATGTGTTGTAGATGGGGTTTAAGATAGTTTGGAGCCCCTAGGAGCTTGTATGCTGGAGTATGCATGTTGTAGAATAGGAAAATGCATGATTGTATGAGTTGGGAGGCATTTGTGCATGTTGGAGCCGAGTTTCTGCCATTTGGGAGAAATCAGGTTAGGCAGCCGAAGGCTCTTTCGGCCGCCGAACCTGCCTGTGGTAGCATAAATCGGCTACCGAACCCTGCCCCCGAAAGTGGACTTTCGGCTCTAGAAGGAAGTTTCGGCCTTCGAAGGTGCCGCCGAACATGCATGAGTTTCATCTCTGGAAGGAACCTTCGGCCGCCGAAAGTGCCGCCGAAGGTGCATGACTTTCGGCTCTGGAGGGACTTTCGGCCGCCGAACCTGCCGCCGAAAGTGCCCTGTTCAGCCATTTCTTGCATGTTTTCTATGATTGTTTTTAGGTGTTTTTAGGGGGTTTTTGGGAGAATGTTTAGACTATGTCAATATATGTTTGGTCCCTCATCTGAGTCCACCTGTGTAGGTTCAGACTCGAGGAACCGAGGAGGTCAGCAGTGCTAGCTGCTTCAGAGTCCTTAGAGCATCAGCCAGAGGTGAGTAGAACAGAACTATGCTTTAAATTTAATAAAATATTTAGCATGATCCATGCATCATAAATGCCATGTTTATGTAAGTTGTATTACATTAGTAATCACGAATATGATGCATTTCATTTTTACTGTAATGTGGATGGATGTTGGATGACCCACTAGCTCTCAGTATGTAACCTAGAAAGTCCAGGGCTGCCCATGCCACGCATCCTGGCACCATGTCAGAATGTCCCGGGCTGCCCATGCCAGCGTTCGGGCAAATGCATGATTGTTTATGAGAAATGAGAGTTATTGGTGACAAGTTCGTCCTTGATGTGAAATGTCTGTGCTATGATGCATTCCATGAAAGAATGAATAAGTAAAATGTTTTATGGTTCTGCTCACTGGGCTTTTTTAGCTCACCCCATTCCCTTCACCCCCAGGTTTGCAGGTACAGGGTAGACCAGGAGGTCAGCAGGAGTCAAGTTATGATTATGTAATAGCTAGATGTGGACATGATAAATGATGTAATATGATAGACATGTAATGTAATGAAGTTATTGAGGTTTAGAATTTGTACTTGACCCCGGTTTATACAGTGTATCCCTTTTGAATACATGATCTGTGTTTTGAGATGTTTATGATGTACCAAGCTTAATGTATGTTATGATACCCTATTGGAGCATTTGATGAGGACTCCAGTGTGTGGTTTATGTTTATGTTATGTGCATGCACAGGTCAATCTTGGTTAAGGAAAAGAAAAAGTTTATAGTGTTATGGTTATGTTTGATCATGTATGGGATTAAACAGGTTTACAGGTTTATGTTTGGCTTGCTATGGATCCCGGCGGCCTTAAGCCGATCTGGATCCTAGCACCGGTAGCAGTCCAGATTTCCGAGCCGTTACAGAGTGGTATCAGAGCCCTAGGTTCACATGGTCGGACCTATAGTGTGTCGGGCTCATAGATGTTATAGAAGGTCAAGCACAATAGGAAAGATCATGTCCACTAAGATAGGATGAGTAGTCCTGTCTTTTGATGATGATGTGAAATGCCATGATTATATGCATGTGCATTAATGATATGCTATGTATGTGATGTATGTGATGCGGGTTCATGTGTCTCCACATGAACCATATGATGCTGATGTGTGCTATGTGTTGTTTTCAGTAAACAGGATGAGGGGAACTCGTCGATCTGCACGATTGACTGGAGTACCACAGGAGGATGAGGGCATGAGTGCCCGTCCCCCTGCATTGCCAAGGGCAATGTCTAGCAGATCCAGTAGAGAAAGAGCAGTAAGAGACCATAGAAGGTCTTTGGATATGAGCAGAAGTAGATCAGTGAGGGGAACAGTTCAAGGCGGAATGTCAGTAGATGTGGGAGATGACATGGATGTGGATTAGAGGAGGGATGACAGTCTAGGAGTGAGCATGTCTGAAGAGGGCATGGGAGAGTCACAAGGAGGCACTCAGGCCTTGGGGTTTGTCCAACCACCCCAATACCCACCCTTCTCACAAAATCTCGGGTATTCGATGGGAGGTACATCGGATTACCCCAGTTTTAACCCTTACCACTCACACATGCCATACCCACCTTACTACCCACCATACTCGCAGTACCCTATGTATCCACCCCCTCCCTACCATCCAAATCCAGCAAACCCTACCTCAGGGAATGTTGTACCTCCTCCACCCCCAGCAGAACCCACAGTTCCAGAAACCCACATGCCTAAACCTAGCTCATCTGGAGGGAGCAAGGTGAAGATGACCGACTACATGAAGCTTGGTGCTCCTCAGTATGACAAAGGGGATGACCCATTTGAGTACCTTGGAAGGGTCAAAATGATTACAGATGAGATAGGAGCTGATGATAGCAGAGCCATTCAGATGGCTGGGTTCACACTCAAATGCAAGAAGACCCGTGAGTGGTTTAAAAATTATGTGAACCCGAGGGTGGACAGCATGACATGGGAGGAGTTTGCAAACGAGTTTGCTGGATGGGCTTTCCCTGATAGCTCCAGGGAATTGAAGATGATTGAATTTGAACAGTTGAGGCAAACCGATGGGATGAGTGTGGAGGAGCTCACAGACAAGTTTTTGGAGCTGCTGCCGTTTGCAGGGCAAACCTTAGACACATATCAGAAGAAGGCAAGGAGGTATATCATGAAGCTTGATTCCAGGTATTCCTCCTTAATCCAGTCAGCAGAAAGGGAGAGCTTCCATGCCATAGTGGATATGGCCCGGAAAATGGAGGCTAGTGCAATCATCGTGGGAAAGGTTAAACAGTCAGTGGATCAGTCTTCAGCTTCTAAGACACCAAGCAGTGCAAAGTGGGACAGATCTAAGTCCAAAAAGAGCAAGTTCTGGAACAAGATAAAATCTAGTCTGGGCATGGGAGGTGGCTCAAGTTCTGGTTCGGGCGGTCATGTCTGTATGAAGTGTGGTAGACCACACAAAGGAATCTGCCGGGCTGGGACGAACGCATGTTTCAGATGTGGACAAGAGGGACACATGGCTCGGGAGTGTCCTAGAGCAGTTTCAGGGGCACAGTCTCAGCAGACGGGTTCAGGTAGTGCAGCCCAATCAGTAGCTCCAGCCATGACTCAGGCAAGTGGCAGAGGCAGAGGGAGAGGAGCAGCCTCTTCTTCAGGTTCCCGGGGTGAAGGTCCATCAGCACCAGCACGGATCTTCACCATGACACAGCAGGAGGCGAACACATCTAACACCATGCTGGCAGGTAATCTCATCATTGGCTGTTCTGATGTGTATGCATTAATGGACCCTGGTGCATCTCATTCTTTTGTGGCTCCGAGAGTAGTTGAGAGGTTGGGTTTGATGATCTCTGGGTTAGAGTGTCCCCTCGGGTCAGTGGACCCAAGTGTGACCCGTCAGTGGCAGAGTCAGTCTGCCGGTTTAGTCCAGTGTTTATAGAGGATAGATGCCTGCCAGCCGACCTTGTGGTTCTAGATTTGACAGATTTTGACGTCATTCTAGGGATGGACTGGCTATCTACCCATGGTGCTACCTTAGACTGCAGAGACAAGGTAGTCAAGTTCAGATGTTAGGATGGGTCAGAGGTTGTCTTTAGAGGAGACAGGGGGAGTACACCTAGAGGTTTGATATCAGCCCTACAGGCTCGTAGGCTACTCAGGAGGGGTTGTCAGGGTTTTCTAGCACATGTGAGAGAGATCGATAGTCAGGTCAGGGAGCCCGCCTCAGTGCCAATAGTCAAAGAGTTCTTAGATGTCTTCCCAGACGAGCTGCCAGGTTTACCACCTGCTAGGGAGATAGAGTTCGAAATTGAGTTGATGCCTGGAACTAGACCGATCTCTATCCCTCCCTACAGGATGGCACCAGCGGAATTGAAAGAGCTTAAGGAGCAGTTACAAGAGTTGGTAGATAGAGGCTTCATCTGACCGAGTACCTCACCTTGGGGTGCTCCAGTGCTATTTGTGAAAAAGAAGGATGGATCCCTCAGACTTTGTATCGACTATAGGCAGTTGAACAAGGTCACTACCAAGAATAAGTACCCATTACCAAGGATCGATGATCTATTCGACCAGCTAGCTGGAGCAGGTTGTTTCTCTAAGATAGATCTGAGATCGGGGTACCACCAGCTGAGGATAAGAGAAGAGGATGTGCCGAAGATGGCATTCAGAACCAGATATGGGCATTATGAGTTCCTTGTAATGCCGTTCGGGTTAACCAATGCCCCTGCAGCATTCATGGATCTCATGAACAGAGTTTTCAGTCGATACCTGGATCACTTTGTTATTGTCTTCATAGATGATATCTTAGTATATTCCAGGAATGCAGAGGAGCATGCCCATCATCTGAGGTTGGTTTTGCAGACCTTGAGGGAACATGGCTTGTATGCCAAGTTCTCCAAATGTGAGTTTTGGCTGAGGAGCATTTCATTCTTGGGGCATGTAGTGTCAGAAAATGGAATCGAGGTAGACCCCAAGAAAGTGGAAGCTGTAGCTAACTGGCCTAGACCCACCACAGTGACAGAGATCAAGAGCTTCTTGGGTCTAGCAGGTTACTACAGGAGGTTCGTTCAGGACTTCTCAAAAATTGCAGCTCCCATGACCAGACTAACTAAGAAGAACCAGAGGTTTGTGTGGACCGACCAATGCGAAGAAAGCTTTGAGGAGCTCAAGAAGAGGTTGACTTCAGCACCAGTGTTAGCTCTGCCATCTAGTAATGAAGACTTCTCAGTCTACTGTGATGCATCCCGTGTGGGACTGGGTTGTGTGCTAATGCAGAATGAAAGGGTGATCGCTTATGCTTCAAGGCAGCTGAAGAAGCACGAGTTGAATTACCCTATACATGACCTAGAGATGGCAGCAGTAATCTTTGCACTCAAGATGTGGAGGCACTACCTTTATGGGGTTAAATGTGAGATCTTCACAGATCATAAGAGCCTGCAGTACATCCTGAGTCAGAGAGATTTGAATTTGAGGCAGAGAAGATGGGTAGAACTGCTCAGTGACTATGATTGCAAGATCCAGTACCATCCGGGTAAGGCGAATGTTGTGGCAGATGCCTTAAGCCGGAAATCACTTGGCAGTTTGTCCCATATTTCAGCAGAGAGGAGGCTAGTAGTGAGGGAGTTCTTCGAGCTCATTAATGAAGGTCTACAGTTGGAGTTGTCTGGTACAGGTGCCTTAGTTGCCCAGATGAGAGTGGCACCCGTGTTTCTGGAGCAGGTGGCTCAGAAACAGCACGAGGACCCAGAGTTAGTGAAGATTGCCAGGACTGTTCAGTCGGGCAAGAATGAAGAATTCAGATTTGATGATAAGGGGATCCTCCGCTATGGGAATCGATTGTGTGTACCAGATGACATCAGTTTAAAAGGGGACATTATGAGGGAAGCTCATAATGCAAGATACAGTGTTCACCCTGGAGCCACCAAGATGTATCAAGATCTGAAGAGAGTGTATTGATGGCCAGCTATGAAGAGGGAAGTGGCACAGTTTGTGTCAGCCTGCGAAATATGTCAGAGGGTGAAGCTGGAACATCAGAAGCCGGCTGGAATGCTTAACCCACTACCTATTCCAGAGTGGAAATGGGAGAATATAGCTATGGACTTCGTGGTGGGGCTACCGGCGGCGTCCAACAGATTAGACTCCATATGGGTGATTGTGGACAGACTCACCAAATCTGCTCACTTCATCCCTGTCAGGAGTGGCTATTCTGTGGACAAGTTGGCGCAGGTGTATGTTGATGAGGTTGTCAGGCTGCATGGGGTTCCTGTTTCTATAGTGTCCGATAGAGGACCCCAGTTCACCTCCAGGTTTTGGCGGAGTCTGCAGAATGCCATGGGTACCAGGTTGGATTTTAGCACTGCTTTCCATCCACAGACTGATGGACAGTCAGAGAGGACCATCCAGACAATAGAGGATATGCTCAGAATGTGTGTGCTGGATTTTGGCGGTTCTTGGAGGCAGCATCTACCCTTGGTGGAGTTTGCCTACAATAACAGCCATCATGCTAGCATAGGGATGGCCCCATATGAAGCTTTGTATGGAAGGAAGTGCAGGTCGCCTGTCTGTTGGGAGAAAGTTGGAGAAAAGGCCTTGGCAGGGCCTGAGCTTGTAGAGATCACCAGCAGACTGGTGCCCATAATCAGAGAAAGGATCAAGACTGCTGCAAGCAGGCAAAAGAGTTATGCAGATGTCCGCAGAAGACTAGTAGAGTTTCAGGAGGGGGATTTGGTATTGCTCAAAGTGTCTCCAATAAAAGGGGTGATTCGGTTTGGCAAGAAAGGTAAGCTAGCTCCACGGTACATTGGACCCTTTGAAGTCTTGCAAAAGATTGGGAATGTATCGTACAAGCTGGACTTGCCTGCTTCAATGGAGAGAATCCATCCGGTTTTCCATGTTTCTATGTTGAGGAAGTCCGTGTCGGATCCGGGCAAGGTTCTTAGTGAGCCTGATATGGAGATCCAAGAGGATCTCACCTATGTTGAGCAGCCGGTACGGATCCTAGACACCCAGATCAGAAAGTTAAGAAACAAGGAATTCCCGATGGTAAAAGTCCTTTGGAATCACCACAACATTGAGGAGTGTACTTGGGAGACACGGGAGTCCATGCTCCGGCAATATCCTCATCTCTTCTAAGGTAAGTTTTATGTGCTTTGTATGAATGTTCATGTTTTATGCTATGCCATGTTTGTGGTGAACATTCGGGGACGAATGTTCTTAAGGGGGGAAGAATGTAATACCCGGCTAGACTCCGGTATCGGAATCCCTACCGTCCGGTGGGATCTCAAATGTCGGAAACCTCTAGAAGGGTAAAACCATGTTTTTATAAAATGTTTTAATGTATTTTATGTTTTCAAGTAAAAAAAAAAAGGAAATTGAGTTTTGAATGAAAAAGACCAAGGAGACATTTCCAGGTTCGGTCGCCGAACCTCATGTTCGGCTGCCGAACGTGGGATGGTTTAGGGGGGCATGTTAGGCTTCCGAAAGTTTCAAAGGTTCGGCCGCCGAACCTCATGTTCGGCCGCCGAACTTGCATGAGATGTGGGGGCACGTTCGGCTGCCGAATGGTGGTCTGCCAGCCCTATATAAGAGCTCCATGGCCGAAATAGGCGAGTTTTCACCCCATTTTCGGCCACGGTGAGTTCATGCTCTCCTATGGTTCGTTTTTGATGTTTTTCCTCCGATCTTTCATGTTTTAACAAGCTTTAAGTTGATTTGAAGAGATTTGAGCAAAAAGGAGCAAGTTTTGGAAACTTGGAGACCAAAGAGCGGATCTCTCCCATCTCCGAGTTGGATCGTCTCTCCTCTCGTTCTACAAGAGGTAAGAGTAGATCCATAGTTCCTTACATGTTTTAAGTAAGTTTTATGAGGTTTTATGGGGTAGAAATGCATGTGTAGGTTTATGTGAAGTTTATGGGTTTATGTTATGTTTATGAGCAATGTTGGTTGTTTGATGTGTTGTAGATGGGGTTTAGGATAGTTTGGAACCCCTAGGAGCTTGTATGCTGGAGTATGCATGTTGTCGAATAGGAAAATACATGATTGTATGAGTTGGGAGGCGTTTGTGCGTGTTGGAGCCGAGTTTCTGCCCTTTGGGAGAAACCAGGTTCGGCAGCCGAAGGCTCTTTCGGCCGCCGAACCTGCCTGTGGTAGCATGAATCGGCTGCCGAACCCTGCCCCCGAAAGTGGACTTTCGGCTCTGGAAGGGAGTTTCGGCCGCCGAAGGTGCCGCCGAATATGCATGAGTTTCATCTCTGGAAGGAACCTTCGGCCGCCGAAAGTGCTGCCGAAGGTGCATGACTTTCGGCTCTGGAGGGACTTCCGGCCGCCGAACCTGCCGCCGAAAGTGCCCTGTTCAGCCATTTCCTGCATATTTTCTATAATTGTTTTTAGGTGTTTTTAGGAGGTTTTTGGGAGAATGTTTAGACTATGTCAATATATGTTTGGTCCCTCATCTGAGTCCACCTGTGTAGGTTCGGACCCGAGGAACCGAGGAGGTTAGCAGTGCTAGCTACTTCAGAGTCCTTAGAGCATCAGCCAGAGGTGAGTAGAACAGAACTATGCTTTAAATTTAATAAAATGTTTAGCATGATCCATGCATCATAAATGCCATGTTTATGTAAGTTGTATTGCATTAGTGATCACGAATATGATGCATTGCATTTTTACTGTTGATGTGGATGGATGTTGGATCACCCACTAGCTCTCAGTATGTAACCTAGAAAGTCCAGGGCTGCCCATGCCACGCGTCCTGGCACCATGTCAGAAAGTCCCAGGCTGCCCATGCCACGCGTCTCGGCAAATGCATGATTGTTTATGAGAAATGAGAGTTATTGGTGACAAGTCCGTCCTTGATGTGAAATGTCTGTGCTATGATGCATTCCATGAAAGCATGAATAATTAAAATGTTTTATGGTTCTGCTCACTGGGCTTTTTTAGCTCACCCCATTCCCTTAACCCCCAGGTTTGCAGGTACAGGGTAGACCAGGAGGTCAGCAGGAGTTAAGTTATGATTATGTAATAGCTAGATGTGGACATGATAAATGATGTAATATGATAGACATGTAATGTAATGAAGTTATTGAGGTTTAGAATTTGTGCTTGACCCCGGTTTATACAGTGTATCCCTTTTGAATACATGATCTGTGTTTTGAGATGTTTATGATGTACCAAGCTTAATGTATGTTATGATACCCCATTGGAGCATTTGATGAGGACTCCAGTGTGTGGTTTATGTTTATGTTATGTGCATGCACAGGTTAAGCTTGGTTAAGGAAAAGAAAAAGTTTATAGTGTTATGGTTATGTTTGATCATGTATGGGATTAAACAGGTTTACAGGTTTATGTTTGGCTTGCTACGGGTCCCGGCGGCCTTAAGCCGATCTGGATTCTAGTGCCGGTAGCGGTTCGGATTTCCGGGCTGTTACAAAAACAATTATGTTTTTCGAGTTCATTGTCGCTATCATAGAATTTTTCTATACCTTATTGCTAATGTCTCTAGTATTTTATTTTAAAAGGATATAAACTTTTATTAAAAGTCGCTTCATAGCAATTAGAAACTTGTTATGATACAGCTGCATCAGATATAAGGCATCTACCATATCCTGGCAGATTCTTAAAAGTGATGCACACAATTTCCAATCAATGCTACAATATCCATAATGTAATCTGCAGCTTATAACACACACATTTGTAACATTGAATAGATTATTGCGATCACGACTTTAGACTATCACCTCTATCTTCTAACACATATTGAATGTCAAATAACATTCTTAGACAACTTACAAAAACCTATAGTAGAGTTATATCCTAACCTTAACTTATAAGGTATATACATTTGCTTATACTTATTCCTTCTCCTTAATACCTAGAACGGCCTAAATGTTAGCTCTAATACCACTAATTGCAACACCCCTATAAGGTTATTTAACTAACCGAAATGGAGATGTCACGTTTCGTGGTGCTTCTCTTATTTTTTCAATTAACTATTATCATGTATTTCATGACATTTTTTCCTACCGAAAATACTCTAGAGTCTCCTTTCTAAACTGGTTCTAATTCCATCTATGAATAATAAAATTTCACTTCAATGAACTCTCAACCTTTAACCCCCAAACTTCATTCAATCACAAAAACAATTTTCAACTCAGATCAACTCTTCTAATTATACCAAAATAAAATTCTTCTCATGCAATATTAATTACAACCCACATATTTATTATGTACATGCCATATTTGTACAATTTTCGTTATGTCAAGTGTCAATATTGAGAAAGGAATCACGAACGAGTGTCTCTTGTTTAGTAATATTTTTTAGGGGCAAAAGCATAAATATTCCAAATCTTTGAAGATTTTAAATTTTAATCCAAAAGTTTTTTCCTATAGAAAATTCGGCAGTCTCTTCTATATATTGGTTCTCATTCCATCTGTGAATGATAAAATTTCAATTCAGTGAACTCTCAATCTTGACTTTCCTAAACTTCCATCAACCACAAATACAATTTTCAACTCAAATCAACTCTGCAAAGGTACCAAGTGTCAACAATGACAAAGAATAATGGATTGAGTGACCACATTATTTATTAATATATTTTTGGATAATGGCATAAAAAATTTAAACCTTTAAGGATTTTTGCATTTTAATTAAAAAGATTTTACTTGCTACAATAACTTAGAATTTAAAAACATTTAGCGATTCAATTCAAATTTGAAATGTAAGTGGGGGAGCATTTGCCGGTGGCTAACGTGACGTTCCTTCTGTATTTTTTTATTACTTAACGGTGAATCATACGCTACACATTGAATAACCAATGTGAGAAATTAACTACCGGTTAATGCTAAAAATCCAAGTTTGGTGTTTAACTAACCTGACTTAAAGTCAAATTTGGAAATTATTGCCAAAATAGTTTAACTACGCTTTTCCTAAGCGAAGCAACTCTGCAGCAATTCTGCAGGCTACAACATCTAGAGAGCTCAAATCATAGTCATCTAACAACCTAGGATCCTTAGTCATCAGCACCACCGCCGGTGCAGTCTGTGCTATGTGAGTGACCTTACTCTCCTCAATTACTGTCAACATTGCCTTCATATCAAATTTAACCATGGACACCACCGCCGCTCCTATAGTTAAAGCACTCACGAAATAACACAAACCATAAACATGAAAATGAGGCAACGGGAAAAAGGAAGTTGTAGCTGCCAACCGGGTCGTGTAAACCGCATGACTTACTGCCACCATACATGTGAAATTTCGATGAGTCAAAACCACTCCATTAACTCGATCAGTAGTCCGTGAGGATAGAGAATCGTCGCAGGGTCCAATTAGTAAACCTTTTCTCCTTTCATTTCTCCACAGTGAACTAGACTCATCATTAGCGATTCAAACTCGGGAGAGTCGAGTATGATTGTTCTGAGATTAGGAATTGTATGAGCACCATTCGACGTGACAAACCCAATTACAGGTTTCGACAGCTGAATTTGGTGAAGAATCTCAGGTTTAAAGATATTTGATTTCTAAGGAGAGGTAACGACACCGAGAGAGATGATATAGAAATAAAGGATCGAAAGGTGAATAGAGTTAGGAGAAAGAACGAAGGCAATATCTCCTTTTTTGAGGCCAAAATGGTAATGAAGCAAGAAGGCTAATTTTTTGTGCGAAGGACGAGGATTAATGTCTCACCTTGGTTATTCAAGGTGTAGCGTAGAGTCTACCTTCAAGTAATGAAAAAATACAATGTGGCTTGCTACCGACAGATGCTCCCCCACTTTCAATTCAAATTTGAAAAGAATCGCTAAATATTTTTAAATCCTAATTTATTGTGCCAAGAAATAAAATTTCGGATTTTTTTATGCCATTATCCTTTTTTTTTTCAAACAACAATTTCATTTAGTCTGCTAGTGAATGAGGATTTCGGGTAGTTGCGACACTTCGTCTATACTTTATAACTTTAAATGCCAACTTACATTTCATATCTAGACTGTGACACTGCCTTTCAAGTGTTGTTTTATATCATAAATTGCACCTATTAGCATGCCAATTGCCGTTTCTTTGACAAGCTTTCCAAGTTATTCATTTTAGGTACTTCTGTATGCTTCTATCCTAAGTTATAGACAAGTTTTGACAATATTAAGGATCTAATTCACTCATGGTCCCTTTATGAAAATTGTTCTCCTATATCTTAGCTAATTCAATGATTTCTTTTGTGGCTTTATTTTTATCTATAATCCTATAAATAATTAATCTTTCTTTAAAACCCTTCAATCTGGTATTATGATAATCCAAATTTATTTCCCTCGAAGGTTATGACTATGTTTCGATATCAAACAATCGTTACAGTAAAAAGTGAACAAGATGATTGGTCACTGACATGTTCTAGCCCATTTCATCTAATTATGGCTCTCCTTTTTTTCATTTCTCTTATATCATAATGTTTATAAAACTCCTCTTTTTAATGAGAAACAACACAAAAATAATTATGTTTTTCGAGTTCATTGTCGCTATCGTAGAATTTTCCTATACCTTATTGCTGATGTCTCTAGTATTTTATTTTAAAAGGATATAAACTTTTATTAGAAGTCACTTTATAGCAATTAGAAATGTGTCATAATACAACTGCATCAGATATAAGGCATCTACCATATCCTAGCAGATTCTTAAAAGCGATGCACACAATTTCCACTCAATGCTCCAATGTCCATAATGTAATCTGCAGCTTACAACACACACATTTGTAACATTGAATAGATTATTGCGATCACGACTTTAGACTATCACCTCTATCTTCTAACACATATTGAATGTCAAATAACATTCTTAGACAACTTACAAAAACCTATAGTAGAGTTATATCCTGACCTTAACTTATAAGATATATACATTTGCTTATACTTGTTCCTTCTCCTAAATACCTAGAACGGCCTAAACGTTAGCTCTAATACCACTAACTGCAACACCCCTATAAGGTTATTTAACTAACCGAAATGGAGATGTCACGTTCCGTGGTGCTTCTCTTATTTTTTACAATTAATTGTTGTAATGTATTTCATGACATTTTTTCCTACCAAAAATACTCTAGAGTCTCCATCCTAAACTGGTTCTAATTCCATCTATGAATAATAAAATTTCACTTCAATGAACTCTCAACCTTTAACCCCCAAACTTCATTCAATCACAAAAACAATTTTCAACTCAGATCAACGCTTCTAATAATTATACCAATATAAAATTCTTCTCATGCAATATTAATTACAACCCACATATCTATTATATACATGCCATATTTGTACAACTTTCATTATATCAAGTGTTAATAGTGAGAAAGGAATCACAAATGAGTGTGTCTTATTTAGTAATTTTTTTAGGGGCAATAGCATAAATATTCCAAATCTTTGTGGATTTTAAATTTTAATCCAAAAGTTTTTTCCTCTCGAAAATTCAGCAGAGTCTCCTCTATATATTGGTCCTCATTCCATCTATCAATGATAAAATTTCAATTCAGTGAACTCTCAATCTTAACTTTCCTAAACTTCCTTCAACCACAAACACAATTTTCAACTCAAATCAACACTTCATAGGTACCAAGTGTCAACAATGAGAAAGGAATAATGGATTGAGTGACCACATTATTTATTAATATACTTTTGGATAATGGCATAAAAAATTTAAAACTTTAAGGATTTTTGCATTTTAATTAAAAAGATTTAATTGCTATAATAACTTAGAATTTAAAAACATTTAGCGATTCAATTCAAATTTGAAATGTAAATGGGGGAGCATTTGCCAGCTGCTAACGTGGCGTTCCTTATGTATTTTTTTATTACTTAATGGAGGATCATGCGCTACACATTGAATAACCAATGTGAGAAATTAACTACCGGTTAATGGTAAAAATTCAAGTCTGGTGTTTAACTAACCTGACTTAAAGTCAAATTTGGAAATTGTTGCCGGAGCAGTTCAACTACGCCTGTCCTATGCGAAGCAACACTGCAGTCTACAACATCTAGAGAGCTCAAATCATAGTCGTCTAATAACCTAGGATCCTTAGTCATCAGTACCACCACCGGTGTAGTCTGTGCTACGTGAGTGATCTTACACTCCTTAATTACAGTCAACATTGTCTTCATATCAAATTTGCCCATGGACACCACCGCCGCTCCCATAGGTAAAGCCCTCACGAAATAACATAAACCATAAACATGAAAATAAGGCAACGAAAAAAAGGAAGTTGCATCTGCCATCCAGGTCGTGTAAACCTCATGACTTACAGCCACCATACATGTGAAATTTCAATGAGTCAAAACCACTCCATTAACTCGATCAGTAGTCCGTGAGGATAGAGAATCATCGCAGGGTCCAATTGGTAAACCTCTCCTCCTTCCATTTCTCCACAGTAAGCTAGACTCATCATCAGCGATTCAAACTCGGGAGAGTCGAGTACGATTGTTTTGAGATTAGGAATTATATGAGTAGCATTCGATGTTACGAACACAATTACAGGTTTTGACAGCTGAATTTGGTGAAGAATCTCAGGTTTAAAGATAATTGATTTTAAGAAGAGGTAACGACACGGAGAGAGAAGATACAGAAATAAAATATCGAAAGGTGAATAAAGTTAGGAGAAAGAATGAAGGCAATATATCCTTCTATGAGGCCAAAATGGTGGTAAAGCAAGAAGGCTATTTTTTGTGCGAAGGACGAAGTCAGGAAATTAAATTTGACAGCGAGTGACGGCGTCGATGAGAGCGTTTTAGGTTTTTCTACACCATTTAAAAATTTTAACTTAACTAACCAAGGATTAATATCTCACCTTGGTTATCCAAGGTGTAGCGTAGAGTTCACCGTCAAGTAATAAAAAAATACAATATGGCCTGCTACCGACAGATGCTCCCTCACTTTCATTTCAAATTTTGAAAGAATCGCCAAATATTTTTAAAATCTAATTTATTGTGCCAGTAAATAAAATTATGGATTTTTTATACCATTATCCTTTTTTTTTCAAGCAACAATTTCATTTAGTCTGCTAGTGAATGACGATTTGGGGTAGCTACGACACTTCGTCTATGCCTTATAACTTCAAATGTCAACTTACGTTTTATATCTAGACTGTGACACTGCCTTTCAAGTGTTGTTTTATATCATAAATTGCACCTATTGGCATGCCAATTGCCGTTTCTTTGACAAGCTTTCCAAGTTATTCATTTTAGGTACTTCTGTATGCTTCTATATATCCTAAGTTATAGTCAAGTTTTGACAATATTAAGGGTCTAATTCACTCACGGTCTCTTTACGAAAGTTGTTCTCCTATATCTTAGCTAATTCAGTTATTTTCTTTGTGGCTTTATTTTTATCTATAATCTTATAATTATAATTATTTGTATATTAATTATTTTAGTCATATTAAACTTATTAAATTTTCATTAAGTAACTTATTCGACGTGAAAATCTATTAATATGGCTTGAATTTACATCGCTGCTATTTGCTAATTAAAGTCTTAACATTTATTATCTTTGGACCGCACCCGAAGGCTGCCTACGTACCTCCAATAGAGGATCATGTCCACATAGCTCTTAACAATAGATAATAACATAAAGTTTATACTAACATAATTAATTCTTGCTAATAATCAACCACATTACCACATTATATCTAGAATCCAGTAAATAACTAAGGAAACATAAATAATTATATTTTTCTAGCTATATTTTGCACAATATTATTAAGAAACTAAATATCAATATTCAAAACATGTATATATATATATATATATATATACACACAAATTTATATATAAACAAATATCAATATAACTCATCAATAATAATTACTTGTATCGATTAAAGCGTTTAAAATCTAATTATATCACCAATATAGAGAACAACTAAACTTTTAATAAACAATAACTATCTAAACTAACCCCTTAATCATACCTACCATCTTATAACTATCACTTATTTTATGTGTGTATTCTTCTTGTATCTTCAATCCACTTTTACATAATGTTTAGATAATTAATCTTTCTTTAAAACCCTTCAATCTTGTATTATAATAATTCAAATTTATTTCCTTAGAAGGTTATGACTATGTTTCGATATCAAGCAATCGTTACAGTAAAAAGTGAACAAGAAGATTGGTCACTGACATGTTCTAGCCTATTTCACCTACTCATGGCTCTCCTATTTTTCATTTCTCCTATATCATAATATTTATAAAATTCATCTTTTTAATGATAAACAACACAAAACCAATTATGTTTTTTGAGTTCATTGTGGCTATCGTAGAATTTTCCTATACCTTATTGCTGATGTCTCCAGTATTTTATTTTAAAAGGATATAAACCTTTATTAGAAGTCACTTCATAGCAATTAGAAACTTGTCATGATAAAACTACATCAGATATAAGGCATCTACCATATCCTAGCAGATTCTTAAAAGTGATGCACACAATTTCCAATCAATACTCCAATGTCCATAATGTAATCTGCAGCTTACAATACACACATTTGTAGCATTGAATAGATTATTGCGATCACGACTTTAAACTATCACCTCTATCTTCTAACACATGTTGAATGTCAAATAACATTCTTAGCCAACTTACAAAAATTTATAGTAGAGTTATATCCTGACCTTAACTTATAAGGTATATACATTTGCTTATATATATAGGAGAAGGAACAAGTATTGCTTGTACCGATTAAAGCGTATAAGGTTATTTAACTAACCGAAATGGAGATGTCACGTTCCGTGGTGCTTCTCTTATTTTTTCAATTAACTATTATCATGTATTTCATGACATTTTTTCCTACCGAAAATACTCTAGAGTCTCCTTTCTAAACTGGTTCTAATTCCATCTATGAGTAATAAAATTTCACTTCAATGAACTCTCAACCTTTAACCCCCAAAATTCATTCAATCACAAACACAATTTTCAATTCAGATCAACGCTTGTAATAATTATACCAAAATAAAATTCTTCTCATGCAATATTAATTACAACCCACATATTTATTATGTACATGCCATATTTGTACAATTTTCATTATGTCAAGTGTCAATAGTGAGAAATGAATCACGAATGAGTGTCTTGTTTAGTAATATTTTTTAGGGGCAATGGTATAAATATTCCAAACTTTGAGAATTTTAAATTTTAATCCAAAAGTTTTTTCCTATCGAAAATTCGGCAGAGTCTCCTATATATATTGGTCCTCATTCCATCTGTCAATGATAAAATTTCAATTCAGTGAACTCTCAATCTTAACTTTCCTAAACTTCCTTCAACCACAAACACAATATTCAACTCAAATCAACACTTCATAAGTACCAAGTGTCAACAATGAGAAATGAATAATGGATTGAGTGAGCACATTATTTATTAATATATTTTTAGATAATGGCATAAAAAATTTAAACCTTTAAGGATTTTTGCATTTTAATTAAAAAGATTTTACTTGCTACAATAACTTAGAATTTAAAAACATTTAGCGATTGAATTCAAATTTGAAAGGTAAGTGGGGGAACATTTACCGGTGGCTAACGTGACGTTTCATCTGTATTTTTTTATTATCTCACGGTGGATCATACGCTACACATTAAATAACTAATGTGAGAAATTAAGAAAATTGTTGCCGAAATAGTTTAACTACGCTTTTTCCTAAGCGAAGCAACTCTGCAAGTTACAACATCTAGAGAGCTCAAATCATAGTCGTCTAACAACCTAGGATCCTTAGTCATCAGCACTACCGCCGGTGCAGTCTGTGCTACGTGAATGACCTTACTCTCCTGAATTACTGTTAACATTTTCTTCATATCAAATTAATAAATATCAAATCCTGGAAATAAATTTAGAGATAATTATTTTTATATTCTTACAATTTACTCTAATTAATTAAAATATTAATATAATTTTAAAATTATATTAAAATATTTTTATATTCATATTCAATTAAATAAAAAATATTTATTAATATTTATTTATTTTTAATTGTTAAATTTATTTTAAATAATTAAAATATCTATGTAATTGTAATATTATATAAAATACTCTTATATTTTTATTATGTTAATTAAGAATAATATTTATTAATTTTTATTTATTTTATCATTAATTTATTATTCAAAATAAAAAATCTTTTAATATAAATTCAATTAAATTTTTGTATTTTTATTACAAACCATTGTCTTATTTATTTAGTTTTTGCTAATTAAATCTTTATATTTTTATTTAAAAGTAAAATAAATCCAAATATAAAATATTATTATTTTTTAATAATAAAATATATTTTTATTAATAAATTTTTTTATAATTATTTACTATCATTATGTATTTTTTATATTTTTATATTAATTAAAATACTAATTTCTAATTTAAAAAATAATATTTTGCTAAAAAAATATTATATTAAGTCAGAATTTATTTAGTTCTTAAATAAAACTACATAAATTTGTATAAATAAAAAAAATAGATTTAATTTACCCTTAAATAAAAATATATGAGCTTAATTAGAGTTATTTTTATAAATTTTTTTATTTCAATTACTTTATTAATAAAATAAAATAAACTATCAATCCTTTTTATCTGTCTTTATATTTTCTCATATTTTTTATATATTTTTTATAAAAAAAATAGAGATTTATAATTAATAATAAAGTGTTGGTAATTTAAAAAATCTCGAATTAATTGATGAGACCACTGAATCGTAAATTTTTTAATATGTCATCAATTTGAATATACAAAAGAATCTTTGGTTTTATCGATAAATTAATGGTAAAATGAATACAATCTAATAAATTTTTTAATTAATAAAATAAAAATATTAAAATATTTTAATATAATTTTAAAATTAAAGATTTTAATTGATTAGATTGTATTATTTTAAAATCAAACCGAACTTAATCAGACTAGTTTAATTTAAATTGGATTTTACTAAAATTGATTCAGTTTGATTTTTATAAATATTAAAATTTTAATTTTTAATTTATCCACTTCAATTAAATTTCAAACTGAACCTATCGAATACTAATTTAAATAAACTGCTAAAGTGAAACTTTAACTTTAATTTTTTTTTCTTGTTATTTATTCTTTAAATTATAAATTTGTTATTATAGATAATATTAAAATTATTATTAAAATTTTTAAAAATTATAATTTAATCTATCTATTTTAATAAAATTAAATGTTTAATTATACCATTTTGAAAAATTATAGTAGTTAGTTACTGTATTTTTTCTTTCGTTTACTTTTTTAATCCTCAAATAATTTTAAGCATTAGATTGAATTTCATGTAAGCATTACAATTTTATAAATATAATTATACAGTCCTCTAATGTTTAATTTCATCAGTTTGATTCTAAAATGAATCAGCCGCCTTTTTAAAGAGTTTACCAAATAGATAAAATAGCTCTTTCAAAATGTATTATCTAGGTGAAAAAGTTAAACTAAATATCCTCATTAACATTATATGCATATAGTTAGGGATGATTATTCATTCGGTTCGATTTAAAATCAAATCGAATTAAATAAATTAAATTTAAAATTTAAAATTTAATATTTTTTACTATTTATTTTTACTATTTAAAATTTAATTAAAATATTTTAATCTTAATATGATTTAATTTCTCTATATCATTGAAAATAACATATTATTATCACTAATCGGTTCGATTTAATTTTTTTAATTTTTTTATTAAAATCAAATCGAGCTAAAATAATTAAAATTTTTAAAATTAAAAATCAAACCGAATTAAATTGAATAAAAAATAAAACTAAAATTTTAAATTAATTTAATTCAATCAATTTTTTTAATTTCAACTTAATATTACTCACTTTGTTCACTTCTATATATAATTAACATGTTAATATTGATTAGTTATTCATAAGATGGTCAAAGAGTTAACGTTTGAATGATATTTTTTAAATGATGTGTTTCTATCCGAATGAAAAGTTATTGATCCGAATCTAAATATTATCATCCAAATGTCAAGCATTGATTTAAATGATAAGTATAAAATCAAATTTTATCACTGGAAATTACGAGCGACACGTGTCTAATTCATAATTGATGGTGAACAAATGTAAATACAGTTTATTTATTTACTAATTGGTTAATATATTAATTTTAAAAAATATATTAAACATTCTAAATAATTTTAAAAATTTATTAATTAATTATTCGTTAACTTCAGCTATTAAATATTATAAAAAAATAAAATAATTTTTTATAAAAAAATTAATTAATAATTATTTTATAAGATTGAAAAATTAATTAATGAGACTCTGTCAATTGTGGCCCGGCACTGAGAATCAATCAATTTTTCTGCTCCTGAAGGAAGTTTCACCAAACAGTACTTTGATGTTGGCTCTTTCAAGATCTTGGCACTTGTCCCGCAATGAAGTATCAGCTGCATATGTTATAATTAATTTTTTTTAAAACAATTAAAAATATCAAGTTTGGTTCACATGTTTTGATTTTGGTTCACTTGTATAAAATGAAAAAATGTACCAAGTTTGGTTCACATGTTTTGATTTTGGTTCACTTGTATCAAATGAAAAGATGTACTTGTCTTGGTGTGACACTGAGATTGATTTCAAAAATGTCACCAATTGGTAACATTTTGCAAAATACAAATTTTGGAAGACAGTTTAGAGAACTTTATAAGAGGAAGCATTTTGAGAAAAGCATTGCATCATAGCTTTTATGGTTCTTGTTGGAGAAGTGAGAATTCCACATCAATAAAAGAAAAAAGGAAGAGTTAATAAAGTGAAGTAAGCCCAATCCAAATTGCCTAAATGCATTTTGAAGATAGCTACCACATCAAGTTCAATTAAACCCCCATTATGAGATCTAGCACTCTCACCACATTGAGACTTGGACCAGACCTATCATCAAATTCCAATAGTGATATCGGAGCTCAATTGAAACAGCCGGGCCCGAACTGACACAAATAACTTTTGGGCCCACTTTCCACTTGGCTCAAAATGGTTAATCCAAGTTATTTAGTAGTTTCGTGCTAGCTATTATATACAATTCCAATTTCTCATCCTCTGCCGATGTGGGACGGATTTGCGCCGCAAATCCGCAAGCAGACAGCTTAAGCAGCTGACCATTACACTCGGTCCCGCTAAATTTGCGACGTCCTCGTCGTAACTGAAACGATTACAATTGCTAACAAGGACCGGACCCTTGGGTATTGTGCTTCGCTAATACCTCGGGCGGCTCCACCTCGTCTCTCACGGGTAGCCCTTTCCTCGCAGGCCCACTAGCTCCGCACAATTTGTCTGACCCAGGGTGGCTATGATACCAATTGAAATAGGCGGGCCCGAACTGGCCCAAATAACTTTTGGGCCCACTTTCCACTTGGTCCAAAATGGTTAACCCAAGTTATTTAGTAGTTTCGTGCTAGCTATTATATACAATTCCAATTTCTCATCCTCTGCTAATGTGGGACGTATTTGCACCACAAATACCGTTACAACAATAGCCTCACGACTTATCATGGTCCTCTAGAGTGGGTCGAAGGACTCCTAAGTATCCTGACTAAGTCACTACCCACGTGAATAGTGGCATGCAACGTGGCCACCTCCTTAAAATTTGCTTTCCATTTCTGTTATTATTTCTGTTTCATTTTCTGTTACTGTAAGTAGTGGCCCATTATCTAAGTAGTGTCCATCATCTAGCCACTCCTTAAGATAGTGCCTAGAAGACAAGATCAAGTAGTGTTGCATTCATATTTAAATACCAGTATATTCAATGGAAGGGGAGCTCAAATTTAATCCAACAACCTTGGTATATTCTCACCCTAAGAAGAATACTTCTAAACCCAAAAAACTCTAAGAGGCTTTGACTAGGACCTAACATTGGTATCAGAACCACGACAACCAATAAATAACGAATTGAGAATTTAGAGACAACTCTCAATGGCCTCCTAACAAACCTTGTTTGAATTGAGGAAGGAGTAGCTGACAAACTGCACCAATTGGAAATAACTATTTCGAAACTCTCTAAATCTTTTGTTTCTCATCGTATCTAACTCAACCTATAACCTTCGATCCAGCACTCTAAATTTTCATCTCACCTGACAGGAGAGTCGTCACAGAATTTGTGTGAAGGTACCAGGCCTCCATTTTCCTCTAAATTGGCAAAGCTGGAATTTCCACGCTTTGCATGTGGGGACCCGACAAAATGGTTTACGAAAGTGGAACCATTCACGCAAAAGGTCCCATTAGCTTCTTTTCATTTGGAAGGTAAAGCTAACCAATGGTGGCAGTGGTTGCACCGGACATGCAAGGAAGGGCAACAAGAAGTCACTTGGGAATCCTTTTGTGAAGAATTATGGGCATGGTTTGGACCCACTGATTGTGAGGACTTCAATGAAACTCTTTCCAATATTCCACAGCTTGGGTCCTTCCGAGAATATCAATATGAGTTTGAGAAGCTGGGAAACCGAGTGCAGGGCTGGTCTCAAAAAGCACTCGTAAGAACCTTCATGGGTGGACTCAAACTAGAAATAGCAGATGAAATACGAATGTTCAATCCTAAAACGTTGAAAGAGGCAATCAGTCTTAACTCGAATACGGGATGAACAGTTGCTCAGACAATTGAAATTTCGACTTCCACCTGAAGGACTTGTCATTCCCAAAGGACAACGATTCCATTCAAAAAATTATCGTGGGACGAAATGCAGAGGCAACGGTCACAAGGACTTTGCTTTAATTGTGATGAAAAATTCTTGCCCGGTCATCACTGCAAACAATCCCAGCTGCTTTTACTGTAGGGGTGCACAATCGTGGACGAGGAGTACGACCCGAAGGATCCCTTTCTCACCCAACCGGAAATTTCTCTGCATGCAATGATAGGATGGACTTTTCCGAACACCATGAGAGTCATAGCAACAATTGGTTCCAAGGAGGTAATGGTCCTCATAAACAACGGCTCTACACATTATCATTGAAAGGATGGCCAATGCTCTAAAATTACCTATGACTCCGACTGAATCCTTTGATGTCAAAATAGCCAATGGAAAAGTATTGCAATGTTGTGGCCAATTTGAGGATGTCAAAATCAATCTCCAAGATATCTCTCTCTCGATTTTTATACTTTACCACTTATTGGGCTGGATATAGTTTTGGGTGTACAATGGTTGTCGTAACTACGAAATATCATATATAATTGGTCTAACTTGACCACAGAATTCCGCTAGGAGCATACATTTTACAAGTTAAAGGGAATCAGTAATTTGCCTATTCAACCAGTGACTATGACCTCTCTTTCTAAGGAGGAGCGACAAGGCAACACCTTATTTGCACTCTGCTTGTCAATCACAACCACCCAACTGCCGTCCCAAATTCCGTCAGCTATGACTCAACACTTTGAACAATTTGAAGATCTGATCCAAGTTCCAACTCAGCTACCTCCTCACTGAGCCATTGAGCACCGCATCATTTTGGAAGAAGGCACCGAGCCCATCAATGTATGGCCATATAGGTATGCCTACTTTTAAAAGTCAGAAATTGAAAAACAAGTTCATGACATATTGCAATTGGAGCTCACTCGACCCAGTACCGATCCATTTTCATCACCTGTTCTTTTAGTTAAAAAAATAAAAAAGATGGATCCTAGCATTTTTGTAACGATTATAGGGCTTTAAATGTTGTTACTATTAAAGATAGAATTCTAATTCCTACTGTTGATGATATGCTTGATGAACTTTATGGTGCTTCATATTTTACTAAGTTGGACCTTTGAGTTGGATACCATCTTGTACGCATAAACCCTGATGATATTCATAAAACTGCTTTCCGAGCACATAATGTCATTGTGAATATTTAGTCATGCCATTTAGACTTTGTAATGCCCCTTCTGTAATCATGAATTCCATTTTTCATCCTTATTGCCCAAATCCATTTTCGTTTCTCGTTTTCTTTGATGACATTCTAATCTATAGCCCCAATTGGAATTTGCATCTTGAACATGTTAAACAGATTTTTGAAATTTTAAGGCATCTACAATTTTATGTGAAACTTTCAAAGTGTGCCTTTGGTTTACAAGAACTTGAGAATTTGGGTCATATTGTTACTTCTACCGGTGTTAATGTTGATCAAAGCAAAATTGAGGTTATGATAAAATGGCCTAGGCCTACTAACATTTCAGATTTGCGTGGATTTTTAGGCTTTACAAGTTATTACTGCAAATTTGTGCACAATTACGAATTACTGGCTAAGCCATTAACTAATCTCTTGAAGGACAGTTCCAATGGACGGAGGAGGCAGAAAAGGCATTCGAAAATCTAAAAAATGCTATGATCACCACCCCAACTCTGGGTACACCAAATTTTAATGAATCTTTCAACATCAAATGTGATGCCTCCGGTGATAGGATTGGAGTGGTGTTGACACAGCAAGAATGGCCTATAGCGTTCATGAGTAGAGCTTTGGGGGTTGCTAAGAAATCATGGTCTATATATGCTAAAGAAATGCTTGCAATTGTTCATGCCATTCATACATGGCATCCCTATTTACTTGGCAGAAAATTTTATATCCATACGGATTAACACAGTTTGAAGCATTTGTTAGAGCAGCGGATTGTGATACCGGAATAGCAGAAATGGTGGCCAAATTACTTGGGTATGATTATGACATTCATTACAAGCCTGGTCGAGAAAACACCAACACTGATGAATTGTCACAGGTTGTAGGCTGAATTCTAGTACAGTATCACTTATCATGCTTCCATATGAATGACACCCTTTCAAACACTCTACGGTCAGCCACCTCCTACCATCTCTATATATATTGAGGGCAATAGTCCAGTGCATGAAGTTGATAAACTCTTAACTTGCCGCGATACACTACTCTATCAGCTCAAGACTGCCCTTCATGCTGCTAACAACAGAATGAAACAACAAACTGACACCAAACGTCGCATTCTTGAATTCAATGTCGGCAACCTGGTATTTCTAAAGTTACACCCGTACCGGCAGCATTCTGTTTTAAGACGAGCCTATCACAAATTGGCTAATAAATTCTATGGCCCTTTTCCCATCGAGGAGCGCATTGGTAAGGTTGTCTATTGCCTCACCCTTCCTCCAAGCTCTTGCATTCACTTGGTCTTTCATGTCACACTTTTGAAAAAGCAAATCAGCCCTCACAGGTCCACCAGCTCAACACTTCCTCCGATGACAAATACCACGATTCCTGACATTGTTTTGGACTATCATTGGATTAAGCGGGGCTCCAAATTTATCGAACAAGCATTAATGCAGTGGCATAAACTATCACTAGAAGATGCAACGTGGGAAGACACAACCTTGTTGTGGACACAGTTTCCAGATTTTCACCTTGAGGACAAGGTGGCTTGTCACAGGGACGAGCAATAATAAGCCACATCGGTCCTCTAGAGTGGGTCAAAGGAATCCCAAGTATTATGACAAAGCCACCACCCACGTGAACAGTGGCATGCAACGTGGCCACCAAGCTCTCCTTAAAATTTGCTTTCCATTTCTGTTATTATTTCTGAATGGTGGATCATACGCTACACATTGAATAACCAATGTGAGAAATTAACTACCGGTTAATGGTAAAAATTCAAGTCTGGTGTTTAACTAACCTGACTTAAAGTCAAATTTGGAAATTGTTGCCGGAGCAGTTCAACTATGCCTGTCCTATGCGAAGCAACGCTGCAGTCTACAACATCTAGAGAGCTCAAATCATAGTCGTCTAATAACCTAGGATCCTTAGTCATCAGTACCACCGCCGGTGCAGTCTGTGCTACGTGAGTGATCTTAGACTCCTTAATTACAGTCAACATTGTTTTCATATCAAATTTGCCCAAGGGCATTTTGGAGAAGGCTATCATATCAAGCTTAATTAAGCCCCATTCTAGACCCAACACTCTCACCACATGTAGACTTAGACTAGGCCCATCATCAAATTCCAACTGTTACAGAGGGCCTACTCAAATTAGTAGTCATGTCTATATTGTCATCATATTTGGAAGATACTATTGAAACAAAATCTAATTTATTAAACAAATTGACAAAGTTTGAAGGAATAGAATACAATAGAGAAAACAATGCCAAGTTAAGATTTTACTAACTACTAGCTCATTAAGGACACGTAAAAGGTAACAAGCTTCAAAATTTCCCTTTCCCATTATTTTCCCCTAGTACCAAACCAAAACCCTTATCTTGAGTACAATTACCACAGCAAAGATCAAAATGATCCCGGGTTTCCCTTCTTGACAAACACAATCTCCGTATAATTCAAAAATTAGTAAGAAAATCTTACAGCAATTCTAAGCTGAAATTAAAACAGGGTTAAACAAAGTAAGCATACCAGTCTTGACAAACACAATTTCCGTATAATTAGAAAATTAGTAAGAAAATTCTAAGCTGAAATTAAAACAGGGTCAAACAAAGTAAGCATACCAGCAAAGAAACCACGGAAAGCATTGTTGACAGAGGGGAAAGACGCAGGTTGCAAAAGCCTGTTCAAGTGAGGTGATACAGCTGCAAGAGCTCTCCATAGAGCCATTGGGTTCCTATCTGGTGAGTCTGGAATATCTCTGACTGAGGGTTTTAGTTCTCTGCAAATGGTAATACAGCCAAACAAATTTAGTGGTTTATATTTAACCAATTAGTGTAAGCTTAACTTCCTTCAGACATGCAAGTATGCAGTGTAAATAGATTTCATTAGAATTGAAAGAGAAATTCAATTACCAAAATGAACCAAAAGCCAACAAGATCAGCCACTACAAACTCTTCAGGCAGATTTTCATTTTCTTGAGCAAGCAAGCACGATGTGGTCGAGTACACTTTAATCAAAAGCAATGTTGAAATACGGAAATTCCATATCCTCCCTCAAGATTAATTAAAACAAAAGGCACATATCCATTGAATCAACATATGAGAAACATTGGGAAATTAAAATTAATTGAAAAGAAAAAAAATAGAATCAAGTGATATACCAGACAGAGAGAGGCAAAACTGCAATTGGGTCAATAGATGTGAGAGGCTGAATGAGTGTGGCCGTGTGGGTGCTAGGAAGAGCTGAGGGGGTTACTGGTGAGACGAGCAAGAAAGTGATGACACAGGTAGGATACTAATGAATTTTAAACTGTGCAACCCTAAACCCACTTAATATACTTACTACCTGAACCCAATTAAGCAATTACAATAATCTTTTACAAATACCTGTCTAAAAATAATTACTACTCTCCACATAATATTCAGACCCACTTAATTCTTTTTCTGTTTCATTAAAGAAAGTTTAAAGGGATTGTTAGCTGAAACCAAATACTAAAATATTTTAAAATTCTCTAGAAGTAAGAAATTCAAGATTACTAAAACAACAAAATAAATTAATTGTAATTGCAATCTCACACACTACTTCATGGAACAAAGCATAAAAGGAGTTCATAACAAATCATTCACCATCATTGTTAGTTATATCATTTATCAAAAAAGATAACAAATCTTGAAGTTATATACACTACAAAAATTTACCGGAATAGTAACGGAAAATGTCTGTTACTAATTAGTAACGGATTAATAACGGATATTATATTAAACACAACAATAGTAACGGATTAGCTAATCCGTTATAAATCCGTTACTAAATTCTGTAACGGATTTATATCCGTTACAGAATTGGTTAAATTTACCCAAAATTAGTAATGGATGAACACATCCGTTACTAAGTGGTTCTGTACTCAGTCATTTAGTAACAGATATATTATCCGTTACAGAAGTTAAATTTAGTAACGGATGTATCCGTTACTAAATTTAAAATCCCTAAAATAAGAAAGCCCGAAATTTCTCTTTCTCAGTTGCATGTTTTTACTTTCCCTTTCCGTCAGTTGCACGAAGTTCTCCAAAATCTCTCTGCCCTTCACCATTGCTGTTGCCAAAATCCCTCTTCCCTTCACCATTGCTATCATCGCCTTCACAGTTGCCGCCTTCACCGTTGCCGCCTTCACCGATTATCACCGCCTTCACTGTTGCCGCCTTCACCGTTGCCGCCTTGCCGCCTTCACCGTTGCCGCCTTGCCGCCTTCACCGTTGCCGCCTTCACCGCCTTCACTGTTAGTTTTAAGATCAGCCTGTTGCTTTAAAGAAGATATCCAAAGCGAAGGTAAATTACTCTCAGATTAATGAAATTCACTGTTGGAGGTCTTGTTTTGATTTTCTATAAAGTTCAAAAGAACCTTATATTTTGGGTTTGATTTTCGATATTACATTTTGGCTCAATAATATTAGGGGTGATGGATTCTCGTAGCCCCCAATTGTTTTTTAATAATTCTCAATGTCCCCTAAGTGATGGATTGTTAGAGCAGTTCCTGGTGGAACTGAAATTATTGTCATTCTAAATTCATGAATCGAAGATAACGGAGAGTGAAGAAATCCCACTTACAAGCTGCTGATATAGTTCTATACAGAAGGAATACACAGTTTTAAAGACTATCAAATGATTAGGTATATGATTATTGACAGTTGAGATAGTGTAAAGGCACCCATTATACTTTTTATTTTTCATTTTCTTATTTATTTTTTGTCTAGCTGCAGATAGAGGATAACATTAAGAAAAATTCCCACATTTATTTCTACTCCTAAGTAGTAAAATCCTATGAGCTGATTGTCAAAGTGCCAAGTAAATTTGCCTTCAATATGTATGTCTAAAAACTTGTATCACCAAATCTATGTATAGGAAACTGGTATGGACCAGGAACTGAATCTCAGTTCTTGGTGGATACCAGGGAATGATATCAATCCCTGATCATGCATCAGGAACTGGTCTCAGTTTCTAATTCCTGGTGCATACCAGGAACTGACACCAGTTCCTGGTGTGCACCAGGAACAAAAGTTCCATGTAGCAATGGAATCATGTGGATTTAATAATATCATTGTTAGCTAGTGTCTGCATTTGGGGGATCAAGAAACTCTCAGATTAGTTGTTTTCGACACATCTGCTACTTTAATCTCCAGCCTCATAGTAAGTCTAAATATTCTGGTTCCAATAAGTAAGCAATTGAAACTTCTATTTTATCTTATTATCCTAATTAATATATTTATATTTATATTGATATGTTGAATTTTTGAAGTGGCTACAATTTTTAAACAAATCTGACAGACATGCTTCATTGATTTATGAAATTATTTGAGTTCAATTTATTATAATTATATTCTTTTGACTGTCAATTACAAAAAAATAACATCCACCCTTGAATTACAATGATCTATAAAACAGACATTATTCCATGGTTTTGATTTTTTTTTTAATTCAAAATTTATCAGTTTAGGAACACAAGATTAGTTTAGGTAATAGGTACCCATGTGTCTATATAGTCTTAGATCAAGAAAATTCCTTTCGATTTTTCTTTTTTCAGTTTGATGGTTAAATTGATAATGCCAAGATCCCATTGGAGCTTGACATGTTTTATTTACCATTTCTGATGAGATTAACATGGATTATTTACTTGAAAGACAGCAAATTCAATGAAAAGTATGAAAAATGAGTTGATTACCAATGAGAAAGAGCAAAAACTTGAACCTGCTAATTCCAATTCGCTGCAAAAGAAAACAAATAAGAAATGACTATAAAATATAGATGAAGTTAAAAGGAACCTTGTAAAAATCCAAAACATAGATTCTAAGAAAGCTGTCTTTGCTTACTTGTTTTTTGGGGCAATTACGCTTAACACAATAGCTAACTAATGAACCTAAAGCATCATTTATTTTTTGGACTATGTGCATGGAAGTTGGTGTATTTCATATTGACAAATGCTTCTGTTTGAACATCTGGACAAGACAAACAGAGGTGGAGGCCAGAATATTACTCATTGTTCTAAGAGAATTTTATTGCTTTTGTCTATTCTGAATGTCAACTTCTGACAGATGGTTATCACATCAGAACTAGTGCATCCATAGAGGTGCTATTGTTGACTCAAAACTCAACTGAATCATTGTAACCCTCATATTGAGATCTTTTATAGTCAGGGGTTGGAGTCGTCCCAAATCTTTGTACATTAATATCCATATCTTTTATAATGGAAACCATATACTTTTAAGGTGATCTATTATTCCTCATATTATTCCTCCTATTGCCACCCATACACTAAGTTGATCTTCTTTTGATATATGTTGTTGTTGGCTTATATATGCTTATTAAAATCAGTCCACTCCTAATCAACTTATCAACTTATAAATAACCATATTAGTTTTATTTAAACACAACTACATATCAACTTATTTTTTTTAGATGAGGACATCGCACTGACCAACTCTTCATTTATTGTTATACATTCTAGGTATAATAGGTACAATATGCATTCTGATAGAGGTTGGATGTATGCAAGACTAAAAGATGGTCTACTAAATCCTTTATTCCTTGAAGGATTAAATGAATTCATAGCAGCTGCCAAACAGTTTCCAGACTGTTTGAATGGAGAATTAATTAGGTGTCCATGTAATCGATTTAAGTGCCAAAATCAGAGTTTTGAAGATGAGAGTACAGTTAGGTTTCATCTCATGAAATATGGGTTTGTTAGAGACTATTATGTATGGTATTTGCATGGAGAAATTCAAAACTACAATGTGGTCCATGGGAGAAGTAATGATTCGACTGACAACACTTACAATGTGGAATATCAACATGGTGAATTCTCTAATGCTTATGAACAACTAGTTGTAGATGCAGCAGGACCTAGTTTCTCCCCATCAATTAGTAATGAGCCTCCAAATCAATCTACTCAGAGATTGTATGACATGTTGGCTGCTGTTAATCAGGAATTGTGGCCAGGTTGTGAAAATCATTCACAATTGTCAGCTATGGCAAGGATATTGAATATCAAATCTGAACATCATTTGTCTGAACGTTGCTTTGACAATATTTGCCAATTCATCAAAGAAATTTTACCTACTGATAATTTGTTTACTGATAATTTCTACTCTACAAAGAAATTACTTGAAGACTTGGGATTACCAATTCAGAAGATTCATAGTTGCTTAAATGGTTGTATGATTTATTGGGGTGAGGATAATGAATTGCTCAGGTGCAAGGTGTGTGATCATCCGAGGTATAAACGATTGCGAGATAGTCAGAGCTCTAGTAAAACCCAAGTTGCTTATAGTAAAATGTATTACATGCCAATCACACCTAGACTACAAAGGTTGTACGCATCTAATGCTACAGCCAAGGATATGACTTGGCATGCCAATCATGGGACTGGTGATGATTTAATGCATCATCCATCTGACTCGCATGCATGGAAGGTTTTTTATAACAATTGGCCTCATTTCAGTGCTGAGAAATGTAATGTCCGTCTAGGACTGTGCACCGATGGTTTTCAACCCTTTGGAAAATCTGGTCAGCAATATTCATCATGGCCTATCATACTGACACCGTACAACTTACCTCCATGGTTATGCATGAAAGGTGAGTATATGTTTCTCACTATACTTGTCCCAGGGCCTAGAAATCCAAAAGATAAGTTGGATGTGTATTTACAACCCCTAGTAACTGAGCTGAAAGATTTATGGGATAATGGAGTTGAAACATATGATGCATTCAATAAAGAAAATTTCAACTTGCGAGCTTCTTTACTGTGGACTATAAGTGATTTTCCTGCTTATGCTATGTTATCTGGATGGAGCACTGCAGGACGGACCGCTTGTCCTTATTGCATGGAAGATAGTGATGCGTTCACATTGACAAGAGGAGGTAAGCAATCATGGTTTGATAATCATCGTAAATTTTTACCTCTTGGCCATTCTTTTAGAAGAAACAAAATAGCTTTTAGGAAGAATGTATCTGTTACTAAGAAAGCTAAACCACCATTTTCTGGTGAAGAAGTACTGAAACAGATTGATGAATTGGGGTTTAAGAGAGTTATAGATGAAGATGCATTTGAAATAAATTCCCGTCTGTCAAAGCAATGCGGTTGGAGAAAAAGAAGTATCTTCTGGGATTTACCGTATTGGAAAAGTAATTTGATTCGGCACAATCTTGATGTAATGCACATTGAGAAAAATTTCTTTGAAAATATAATCAACACTATAATGAGTGTTGAGGGAAAGACAAAGGATAATGCTAAGTCAAGGGCAGACCTAAATGTGATATGCAATCGGCCAGAGTTGGAAATGGATCAAGTCACTGGGAGATATCCAAAAGCTTGTTATACTCTAGATAAGCAAAGTAAGCAAGTATTATGTGATTGGCTGAAAAATCTAAAGTTTCCCGATGGATATGTTTCTAATATGGGGCGATGTATTGATATGAAGAAGCTGAAGATGTTTGGGATGAAGAGTCATGATTGTCATATCTTCATGCAGCGGATTATGCCAATTGCATTTCATGAGTTGCTTCCGTCAAATGTGTGGCAGCCCTTAACAGAGTTAAGTAATTTTTTTAAGGAGTTAACATCTACCACTATAAGTGAGAGTGATATGTTGCGGTTGCATGGTGAAAATCCTTTAATCATATGCAAGCTTGAGCGTGTTTTCCCTCCAAGCTTCTTTGATTGTATGGAACACCTCCCTGTCCATCTAGCATATGAAGCATGGCTGGCAGGTCCAGTGCAATATCGATGGATGTATCCTTTTGAACGGTAAGTTCTTTTAACTTCACTTTAATTAAGTTATTTAATAATGTTTACTAATATCGGTCATATATTTTATAGATATCTGCGACGGCTTAAGAATAATGTCAGAAATAAAGCTAGAGTCGAGGGATCAATATGTAATGCGTACCTAGTAGAAGAAGCAACTTCATTTTGTGCACATTACTTTGAATCGTATGTCCAAACTAGACATCGAAAAGTGCCAAGGAATGTTGATATTTCAGAAAGTACTGAAAATTATGAAGGCAATCTATCAATCTTCATGCAGTCCGGTCGACCAATAGGAAAAGGGACAACCAGATATCTTATGGAGGATGAGTATAAAGCAGCACAAGTGTACATATTATTAAATTGTCCAGAAGTGAAACCCTATATTGAGTAAGTTATCGTAAATAAGTAATTTATATATTATGTTCTTAAATTACTTTTTCTAATGGAGTTGAGGTTTTTCCAGCATTTACATTGATCAATTGCGCTCAAATGATCCGATGGTCAATGATTCTCAGATTGACATCAAATTGGAGAGTGAATTCTCTATATGGTTCAACAATTTTGCTCATGATTCGTGCAATAACATATCCAACAAGTTTATCACATCGCTTGCAATGGGTCCATTACGAAGTGTGACATCATACAATGGATATATGGTGAATGGATATAAGTTTCAATCGAAGTCATACTGTGCAAGTAGAGCAACTATGAACAGTGGGGTGTGTATTAAGGGGTCAAATTACAGCAGCGAAGAAAGCGATTACTATGGACAATTGCTTGAAGTTATACGTTTGGAGTATCCAGGTCTTCCAATCAAGCGAGTTGTACTTTTCAAATGCAATTGGTTTGACCCCACTCCAAATGTAGGCACAAAGATCCATAGTAAATATAAACTTGTCGATGTGAATCATAAACGATCTTTTAATAGATATGAGCCTTTTGTGCTGGGAGTACAAGCAATACAAGTGATATATACTCCGTATCCTAGCCTAAAACGAGATAAAATTGAATGGTGGGCTGCTATAAAAGTCAAAGCACGTTCTGTAATTCAACTTCCAACACAAAAAAATACACAACCTGCTGATGAACCATTTCAACAAGATGAAATGGAACACACTGCCATAATTAGAGAAATTGATGATTCAACACAACAATTAAATGATCCAACTGGGGATGTTATTGAAATTGATGATGGTGAAGAAAATGATGAAGATGAAACTATAATAGCAACAGAAACAGATGATGATGATGATGATGACTTAGATGTAGATAGTGAATAGAAGGTATAACATAATTGATATCTATTTTTACTTTTAGTTATTAAATATGTTAACTACATCTTGATTTTTATAATGTAAATTTGTACAGGATGAGAGGACGAGGACGCGGATCTTCATCACGGGGTCGAGGAGACCATGGCAGGGGTAGTGTCCACACAACTGAATCAGAAAATGTCAATCAAGATTTGGTACAACACACTGCTTTGATTCCTAGACCAGACCAGGGTGAGAGATCCACACCGGGTGCTGCATCATCCACTCCTGCTTCAGTGAACACATCTGCTACTGCCTCAGCACCCATAGGTTTGCCACCTATTGCATCTACGGCTACATCTGCATCTGCTTCTGGTAGTTGTGGACCTACAGGGCTCAGACCACATATTCACTTAGTAAACTCAGTGTGAGTAAAATTTATAAGTATTTTTAACTATGCATTTAATTTTTTTGCTTATTTCAAAATAATTTTTTTGTCAATTATTCTTTTACAGCATGCAGCCTTCTGATCCGATTGCTAGGCGGATTACCTTGATCTTCAAGGAAAAGTTAGTAGCATATGGCTTTTGTTGGAAGAATGTACCAGAAGAGGTTAAAGAATTCTATTGGCAAGAATTTAAGGTAATACAAATTATATTGTACATGTGATTATTTTTACTGTGCATTATTTGTAGCTAAATGTGAGTAATTACAGAAACACTTCTTATGGGAGGAGGCAATAGAACAACTTATGATGATAGCTTGGAGGAAGAAAGATGCCGAGCGATATCGTAGCCTTATGTGTAGCGTAAGGAATGGGAAGGAGAAGAGACTATCACTGACAGAAGGAGTAATGGATGCATGGCAATCCGCTTGGGGAGCAACTGAGTATAAAGAGAAATGCAAAAAATTCTCAAATAACAGAAAGAGTGAAACAGGTGGGCAAGGCGCTGGCCCATCAAGACATTGTGGAGGATCCATATCTCAGTATAGGCATCAACAACAGATGGTACGTAATATTCATTCTCACTTAAATTTTTTCAAATACTTTAAATTTATCCAATTTATTGTGAATTTATATTGAAGCATGTTATTACTATTTATATTTTACTTGCAGCGCGAAAGACTAGGCAGAGATCCTCTACCTCATGAGTTATTTGAGGCTACGCATAAGAAGAAGGGTTCCTCAGAGTTTGTTGATGCACGCTCAAAGTCCATTCATGTGAGAAATTAAATAAATTTATAGTAAATTATTTGATTTATAGTTTATACTGTTATATCACATGGTATTTTTTTTGAAGGATCGCTTTCTGACTTTGAAAGAGCAAGCATCACAGACAGATAATGACAGTAGTCAGGCATCCCGCGTTGATGAGGCTCAGTTATACTTTGAGGCAGTAGGTGGAGAGAAAAAAAGAAGGGTGTATGGTCTTGGATCACAGGCTTCAGTTTTCTTCCCAAACAAGACTTCTGCTAATACATCCTTCACATCAGCTCAGCAAAATCAGGATCTTCAAGATGAAATGGCTGATCTCAGACGCAAGCTACAGGAGCGTGAGGATAATGAACAAGGATTGATTGAGCAAAATGTGCGGATTACCTCTGAGCTCTCACAGGTGAAGGATTTACTTATGCAGCTTGTGAGTGAAAGACAAGGCAACCAGCCTTCAGCTCCCGGTGAGGGAACTTCTGCACAGCCTGCACAGCCTCCTGAACAAGCAGATGAAACTAATGATGAGGACGAGGACGAGAACACTACACATTTATAGTTTCTTTTTTCATTACACATATGTACTAGGATAATAAATAATTTGTTAATTTTTTTACTTTAAAATTGAACAGCTTGATGTTTGGATATATGTTTGATTTGATTTACATAATATATGATATTGGATTTGAGTTCATTCATGACATTTGGTTTTTACATTTTGTTATTGAGATGAGTTGTAATATGTGAGTGTATTTACAGGTTAGTTGTAATATGTGAGTGTACTTACAGGTTTGTCTGATTAGATTATATAATTTATAATATTTTATTATAATTTTATAAATAGTAACGGATTAGTAACGGATTAAGTTGTTACTGATCCGTTAAAAATAGTAACGGATTAGTAACAAAAAAATTTGTTATTAGGTTTTCATAAATAGTAACGGATTTCTGTAACGGAAAAATCCATTACTAAAAAAATCCGTTACTAAAATCAACTAAAAGGAAACTAAATTTAGTAACGGAATTTCCGTTACAAATCCGTTACTAATTTAGTAACGGACTAGAAAATCCGTTACTAATGCATTAGCAACGAGGTTCACTGTAACGGAAAATTTCCGTTACAAATCCGTTACAAAATAGTTTTAGTAACGGATTTTTAATAATTAGTAACGAAAATTTCCGTTACTAATCCAGTAAATTTTTGTAGTGATATGCATAAGAATGCTTTGAGAAAACAAAATCACATAAATTTAATCACTAAAATTTCAAAGGTAATCTCCTAAATCAAGGACCTGAACCACTTTGAAACAGTCACTTCATAACCAACTTTGGACCAAAAACACCAAAACCTAACTGTGGATCAACTTCCCATTCCTTGCACCCTGCCAACGATAACTTGACATGTGAAACTCAAAATCCCAAATCAAAATGAAACAGGAAGCTAACAAAAGAGCACAAGTACAACTCATCTTTCCAAGATGAAACAAGAGCAGACTCACTATAAAAATACAAAGAAAAATTAAAAGAAAATCATATTAATTCTCATTACTTGTAAAAAATTGCTCTTGCAGCTTCAACAGCCAAGATCTAAATAACCAAATTGTTTCGTCAGAATTGGAAGTTCTCCTGTACAGTTGGAAACGAAGTCGCATATCATCTTAAGATATAACAAAGCCTAACTCCATAAACTAAACATCCTAACCCAGAATAGAAAAGAGGCGCGTAACGTGAAATTACAGTGATAGCAAATACAAACTTATGCAACTCGGCATCAAATGCAAACAAAACAAAAGAATATATTAAACATCGACCATGTGAAAAAGAAATATACACAGAATCAGCGCCAATGAGAAAATATGAGATAACAAGATGAGAGTATAACATCAGAAGAATCTTCTAAAGAGACTAACTACTAGAATTTTGTAGAAACACCATAAATAAGATGGAAAAAAATGAATAAAATTAACAAAGTAAAATTAATATCAACCAGGAAAAATCGGCAGGAAAAGGGAGAAATTTGAACAGAAAAGCTTACCTCACACCAAATAGTATAGATCGATAGCTTCAGTGAATCGGTCTAATTGCAGAGCTGGGAGTAGCAAAAGAGAGCGTGAAATTGATTAGGGATTCAGTCACTCGAACACCCTTGTATGATTCGAAACGACAAAGGTTTCTTTTTCCTCGAACACAAGTTACACAACAAAGGAAAAAAAAAAACTTTTCATTTTTGGATGGTAATATTATTAATAGATTAATATGTTTATTTTTAAAATTAAATATTTAAATTTCTATATGTTATTTCCGTTTAAATTCAACTTCGTTTCATTTTAAAATCTATTAAGTTAAAAATAAAAATAAAAAATATTTTAAATTTTAAAAATACTATGGATAAAAAGATTTATCATTTTCATTTCTTCTGCCTACTTTGTTCAGAAATCTAAAAACGTCATTAATCACCTTATCAAGAACTCGATTCTTGAAGCATTCCTTCCCTCTTATATATTTGGAAAACCTTCTTAGTCAGCTTTCCTTTACACGTCAGAAAAAATAGATATACTCCTATCAATCCAAAGAAATTGAAGGTGCGGCTAAAGGGCTCACAGAAAAAACCATCGATGGTTGAAAATAAATATTATAAATTTTTGATCTGTTGCATAAAGTAACTTGACTTTTGCTATTTTAATTTACTTCTTCGTTTAGCAATCATAGTTAATAATTTTAGTTTTGAAATGTTTGAAAAATTAATATTTTAATAATAATTTATTTTATAGATGACTTACACCAAATTTATATCATGTAATTTATGGCTTTTTTTTTTACCAAAAATCCGGCAGAGTTTTCTCTGAAATATGGACTTAATTTCACATGTGAATAGTAACGTTACACTTCTATAAACTTCAACCTTAACCCCCAAACTTCTTTTAACTTCAAAATAATTTCAATCCATATCAAACACTTCAAAAACCATCTTACTAATCTCAACACAAAAACTTATACTAGTAACCCATATTTATACCAAAATTAAAATATTCAAATATATCTAATTCAAACTATATACAACTTTATCTCTAAAACTTTATGTACATGCCATATTTCCAAAAGTAACTTTATATAAAAAAATTTACAAAATATACCCAAAGATAGTAATGATGTAACTCTAATTGGGTTGATGCAGATCTTGATCTACTGTTCCTTGGATCTACAACCTGCGCGAGGAAAAATACATTCCTACGCGCTAAGCAAATTGCTTAGTGGTGCTCAACTTCTTTTATATTTAAAAAAATAAATCATTTAAATCAAATTTCATTTATCAACAATAAATCAAACAAATAACAATAAACTATATAGCAAACAATTTGAAACAATTCTAAATCATACTATTATTTCACATATATACAAATTTTAATTTCATAGTCTTTTTCTTTTTTTTCATGTAAAAAAAATTTGTTTTCTCTTAATACTTTTATTTATTTATTATTTTTCTTTTGTCCCCTATAAATTTAAATGGTACTGTTAAGTCAGATTAGGAAACTGTATCTGTAGGGCACAAAGTGCCAAACAACTGTATGGCTCAAAAGGAGTCTATAACTGTAGAGTACCTCATTGTATCCCAAAAATCAGTGTAACTGTGGTGCAGTATTGCAATATCTGTATATGGCATGCCACACCCTTAAACTAACTCACAATTCCCACCAAACTTACTAGGGCCAACTTTAAATAATTTATACATTTAAATATGGGGACAAAAACTTTCCATACAGTGTAATTTTCAATTACTCAAACTATAATACTTTATCATATTACAACTCTGCCTTTAAACATTGTCATATCATGTAAATCTATTAATTTAATTCAACTACATAAATTACAAATTCATAATTTAATCCTTAATTAATTAACTATTGTTATTTTTATTATTATTATTTTTCTAATCTAATTTTTTTTCCTATTTATCACGGTATATCATATCTCATTTTTCTTTTTCTTTTAATTTTTACCTACTCCATCTGCCTTTTGGCTGAATTATCAAGGTAATGGCCATCACTAATATTTAATGACAAAGAACAGCCATTGTCGTTAAATAAAGATTCTAATGGCCGCCGTCACCAGTGCAACTCAAGATTTGCCTTTAAAAAATGAAAGTAACAATAATGCCCTCTAAAAGCCTGTAAATAACAGCCATTATATAACATAACGACTGTTTAGTTAAAAGCATATTTTCAATATAGTTCAAAAGTACTATTCACAAATAAGTACATAGCACAAAGCAGAGGGGTCTATTGAAAGATATGAAGGTCGGTTGGTACAAAGTGGTCCACTCAAACCTATAGTTTCGACTACCAAGAGACATTTGCAGCACTACAAAGATGAGCTCCATTTTTGAAAATCAGTTGGTTGATATTTTCACTAAGGGAATTTGTAGCAAACATTTCCAAGGTTTGGTTTGCAAGATGGATGTACAAGATATCTGTGCACCATCTTGAGAGGGAGAGTTGATAATATTCTTCCCTTTAGTTTATTGAACAGTCCTAATTAGGGTTCCTAATTAAGGTTGCAATTAACGTTGTAAAATGAGCAGTTATATTTTTGTATACTCAAATTTATGCACCATCTTGAGAGGGAGAGTTGATAATATTCTTCCTTTTAATTTATTGAATACTCCTAATTAGGCTAGGGTTCCTAATTAAGGTTGCAATTAATATTGTAAAATGAGCAGTTAAATTTTTGTATACTCAAATTTCCTAGTTTAGAATTATTGTATAAATAGGTTTCATTGTAAAGTTCAAAACTACTATGATAAGAACTATTCAATTTGATCTCGTCTTCTCTGTCAAAAACGTGTAATATGAAGATGACAACTGAATATAGAACTAACCACTCAAAGCAGAGTCTTGGGCTTTCGAGTGGTTATATTGTCAGTGACCAGCCTAAAACCTTGATGAGCATCAACAATCTCCACGATGGTCATGGCACCAAGCAGGAAAAACACGACCTCACTTACTTCTGCAGAAGCATGTGTCAACTCCGAAACAGCTATATCAGTCGAAGGTGCCTGCTCAAGAAAGTGATAGCTAAATATTACAGTGTAATAGACAATACCTGGAACTTATGGTTGTTTTCATGAAACATAAAAAGGGACCCATTTTTGCATGATAGTTATGGTGGGAGACTTCGGACTTATACTGGCAGTGTCAAATTTATTTGTTTGCATACTTACAAGTATTGATAATTGATATTTGAAACACATCAATGTGGAATTCTATAGTTCACGGTTTAGTTATCAGGAAGCCATTATAAACCATGCTGCCAAAAAATTTTGCTTCCATGCACCAGTCTATCAGTTTATGGCATCCCAATTCAGAATCCACTACAGCCTAATTGTGGAAATTATTTCACCAAGGGAGTTCCAGCTACATGATGATCCAAAATTTCTTCAAAGAAAAGAAGGTAAATATACCCAAACATCCACCCACACAAATGAAGGATATCATTTATGAAGTTGTTCTATTTTATAGATCAATCAGTAACGAAGTTTAGTTACCAATCCAGTATGCAGCTGTAAAAGGACAACCCCACATGGGCAACATAAGTTACACATAACAGAAGCCTTTTATTGAAATTTAGCCAGCAGCAGGATGAGATAGGGCTATAACAAATTTAAGGAAATCACAGAGAGACATCTCAGTTCAATTATGTCTATTTTATAGCTTCTATGAATAAGTAAAAATGATACATCAGGCACTCATGCAAGTGGCCAGAAGATGAATGGGAAACATACACTTTAATCTAAACTAAATGTCACCGGTAATTCTTTGAGAAAAAAATGTCACTGGTAATAATTAAGCAGTAATTATGACTTTTACCCCAATGCTTCGAACTACCCATAAGCTCACAGCCATCAATATCCTACTCCACTTTTATTGAAAGCTAGAGACTCTTCAAAAATGATGGCAGCATATCCAATTCCAAAGAGTAATGCCATAGCAAGATCCTGTCTGAGAAAATTTCATCAAATTAACCATTAAATATCATTTCATGTTTACTGCATATTTAAGCATTTGTTAATAATTAATACATCAAATTATAAGATTTTTCCACACGAGAGAGTTAACCTGATTGGCTGCAACCCAAGAATGGTTAATCGCTGGAGCCCCAGTTGCAGCTGCTGCGAATACTGCAAGAGCTTTTAGCAAATCAGTCTTTGGCTGGTACGTGGCTGCAAAATCTTGTGAACTTGTTTAGTCCTATACAAGCAGCTAGAACTTCACAATTTAAAACCCCCTTCACCAATTCGGTGAAACCTTCCACTTGGCTATGAATAACCAATATGCATTCTGCAATGCAAACACGGTAACTCTGCAGACATAAGAGAAACCACCTCGTATCCATTTCAACATTTAAGAGAAGTAATAAAAAAGGCGTGACAAGAACATTTCCACATACACATCACACACAAACAACAAAGAGTATTTCAGAAAATGAAATGTCAAATCTCAATAGAGGAATCAAGTAATCCCTTTCACCAACCACTGAACAAGGAAATGGGTACCCCTAAAAATGATGCTTTAGCAACAATAAATTATTGAAACAAACCTGAAGCTGTTTTGCACTACTGGGCTGTTGAGCTTGTCCCTGAGTTGAAGAAGAAGAATACCCTCTAGCCTTATCTTCAGCTCTTGCAAGAAGACCACTGCCAAGCAATCTTGAACCTAATCTAAGTGGAGATAAAGCCAAACAAAACTGAGAATGAAGTGAAGACAGATTAAGGGAAGAAGGAAAGCGCACGGATTGTTTCTCTTAAATTGGTTGGTTGGAGATGATATAGCCCAAATGAGAAGGAAGCCATTGCAGGTGAGGTTTTAGAGGAGAAAGAAAGAGATTTCTTTTTTCTTTGTCAGTGTAGTGGTTTTGTTGGTTTGCTTGCCAGTTGCATGGAGGAGAGAGATTGGGCAGTTCTCCGAGGATAATGGGGAAATGGCTATCACCAGGGGACATATGAGCTTGGAAAGAGCGGTTTTTGCCTGTCAATATTTCTGTAATTTTTTTTATCAGATTCCAATGATCCGTAGCCATCTGCATTTGTGCCTTAATAATATATTTTTTTTAAAACAAAATTTTCCAATTAACACTTTGTTTGGATAGAAATAGGAAGAGAAAGAAAATAATAATAAAAAAATGTCTTTATATTTGAACAAGTGAAAAATAAAAAAGAATAAAAATAAAAATAAAATTTATTTGCCCTCATTTGTGAGAGAGTGATGAATGTAAAGAAAATAGGTAAAAGTATCAATTTGTTCTTATCATCACGGTGATTATAAAAATTGTTCAGTGATTTTTTTGTGATTTTATTTTTATCTATAATCTTATAAATATAATTTTTTGTATGTTAATTATTTTAGTCATATTAAACTTATTACATTTCCAATAAGTAATATTTTAAATATATATATATAAATATTTTAATTATATAAAAAATAAAGATTACCATTAATACAATTATTATAATATTTTATATTTATATTTATAAATAATTTATTTAAATATATAAATTTTATAATTAATATATACTAAAAGAATAATATTATTTAAATAAAAAATAAGGTCTAATTAATTATCAGTCTGATAAAAAAAATTCTAAAATGAATCAACCGCCTTTTCAAAGAGTTTACCAAATAGATAAAATAGCTCTTTCAAAATGTATTATCTGGGTGAAAAAGTTAAACTAAATATCCTCATTAACATTATATGCATATAGTTAGGGATAATTATTCATTCGGTTCGATTTAAAATCAAATCGAATTGAATAAATTAAAAATTATTTTTTTGTATGTTAGCTAATTCAGTGATTTTTTTGTGACTTTATTTTTATCTATAATTTTATAAATATAATTTTTTGTATGTTAATTATTTTAGTAATATTAAACTTATTAAATTTCAAATAAATAATTTATTCAAAGTGAAAATCTATTAATATGGCTTGAATTTACATATGCTAATTAAAGTCTTAACATTTATTATTTTTGGACCGCACCCAAAGGCTGCCTACGTACCTCCAATAGAGGATCAGGTCCACGTAGCTCTTAACAATAGATAATAACATAAAGTTTATACTAACATAATTAATTCCTACTAATAATCAACTACATTATCACATTATGCTATTCAGAAATAATTTTATTCATTTATTTAATAATCTATTGGAGGAATAAGAGTTATATCTAGAATTCAATAAATAACTAAGGAAACATAAATAATTATATTTTCATAGCTATACTTTGCACAATATTATTTAGAAAGTGTTTAAAATCTAACTATATCACCAATATAGATAACAACTAACTAGAGTAACTAATATCTCATTAATGAGATAAACTAACCTCTTAATCATACCTACCATCTCATAACTATCTAAACTAACCCCTTAATCATACCTACCATCTCATAACTATCACTCATTTTATGTGTGTATTCTTCTTGTATCTTCAATCCACTTTTACATAATGTTTAGATAATTAATCTTTCTCTAAAACCCCTCAATCTGATATTATGATAATTCAAATTTATTTCCCTCGAAGGTTATGACTATGTTTCGATATCAAGCAATCGTTATAGTAAAAAGTGAACAAGAAGATTGCTCACTCACATGTTCTAGCCTATTTCACCTACTCATGGCTCTCCTTTTTTTCATTTCTCTTATATCATAATATTTATAAAATTCCTCTTTTTAATGATAAACAACACAAAAACAATTATGTTTTTTGAGTTCATTGTGGCTATCGTAGAATTTTCCTATACATTATTCCTAATGTCTCTAGTATTTTATTTTAAAAGGATATAAACCTTTATTAGAAGTCACTTCATAGCAATTAGAAACTTGTCATGATACAACTGCATCAGATATAAGGCATCTACATTATTCTAGCAGATTCTTAAAAGTGATGCACACAATTTCCACTCAATACTCCAATGTCCATAATGTAATCTGCAGCTTAGAATACACACATTTGTAGCATTGAATAGATTATTGCGATCACGACTTTAAACTATCACCTCTATCTTCTAACACATGTTGAACATCAAATTTGAAAACATTTAGTGATTCAATTCAAATTTGAAATGTAAGTGGGGGAGCATTTGCCGGTGGCTAACGTGACGTTCGTTCTGTATTTTTTTATAACTTAATGGTGGATCATACACTACACATTGAATAACCAATGTGAGAAATTAACCACCGGTTAATGCTAAAAATCCAGGTCTGGTGTTTAACTAACCTGACTTAAAGTCAAATTTGGAAATTGTTGCCGAAATAGTTTAACTACGCTTTTCCTAAGCGAAGCAACTCTGCAGGCTACAACATCTAGAGAGCTCAAATCATAGTCGTCTAACAACCTTGGATCCTTAGTCATCAGCACCACCACCGGTGCAGTCTGTGCTACGTGAGTGACCTTACTCTCCTGAATTACTGTCAACATTGTCTTCATATCAAATTTAACCATGGACACCACCACCGCTCCTATAGTTAAAGCTCTCAAGAAATAACACAAACCATAAACATGAAAATGAGGCAACGGAAAAAAGGAAGTTGCAGCTGCCATCCGGGTCGTGTAAACCTCATGACTTACAGCCACCATGCATGTGAAATTTCGATGAGTCAAAACCACTCCTTTAACTCAATCAGTAGTCCGTGAGGATAGAGAATCATCGCAGGGTCCAATTGGTAAACCTTCCCTCCTTCCATTTCTCCACAGTGAGCTAGACTTATCATCAGCGATTCAAACTTGGGAGAGTCGAGTACGATTGTTTTGAGATTAGGAATTATTTGAGCAGCATTCGACGTTACAAACACAATTACAGGTTTTAACAGCTGAATTTGGTGGAGAATCTCAGGTTTAAAGATAATTGATTTTTAAGGAGAGGTAACGACACCGAGAGAGAAAATACAGAAATAAAAGATCGAAAGGTGAATAAAGTTAGGAGAAAGAACGAAGGCAATATCTCCTTCTATGAGGCCAAAATGGTGGTGAAGCAAGAAGGCTAATTTTTTGTACGAAGCAAGAAGGCCAAATTAAAGTCAAATTTGGAAATTGTTGCCGGAACAATTCAACTATGCTTTTCCTAAGCGAAGCAACGCTACAGTCTCCAACATCTAGAGAGCTCAAATCATAGCCGTCTCACAACCTAGGATCCTTAGTTATCAGCACCACCGCCGGTGCAGTCTGTGCTACGTGAGTGACCTTTCGCTCCTAAATTACTGTCAACATTGTCTTCATATCAAATTTACCTATGGACACCACCGTCGCTCCCATAGTTAAAGCCCTCACGAAATAACATAAACCATAAACATGAAAATAAGGCAAAAGGAAGTTGCAGCTGCCATCCAGGTCGTGTAAACCTCATTACTTACAGCCACTATACATGTGAAATTTCGATGAGTCAAAACCACTCCATCAACTCGACCAGTAGTCCGTGAGGATAGAGAATCATCGCAGGGTCCAATCGGTAAACCTTCCCTCGAGTACGATTGTTTTGAGATTAGGAATTATACAAGCAGCATTCGACGTTATGAACACAATTGCAGGTATTGACAGCTGAATTTGGTGGAGAAACTCATGTTTAAAGATAATTGATTCTTAAGGAGACCTAACGACACCGAGAGAGAAGATACAGAAATAAAGAATCGAAAGGTGAATAGAGTTAGGAGAAAGAACAAAGGCAATATCTACTTTTCTGAAGCCAAAATGGTGGTGAAGCGAGAAGTCTAATTTTTTGTGCGAAGGACGAAGTCGGGAAATAAAATTCGACAGAGAGTGGCGGCATCGAAGAGAGCGTTTTATGTTTTTCTACACCAATTAAGAATTTTTAACTTAACTAACCAAGGATTAATATCTCACCTTGGTTATCCAAGGTGTAGCGTAGTGTCCACCGTCAAGTAATAAAAAAATACAATATGGCCTGCTACCGATAGATGCTCCCCCACTTTCAATTCAAATTTGGAAAGAATCGCCAAATATTTTTAAATCTTAATTCATTGTGCCAAGAAATAAAATTTTGCATTTTTTATGCCATTATCCTTTTTTCTTCAAGCAACAATTTAATTTAGTCTGCTAGTGAATGAGGATTTGGGGTAGCTGCGACACTTCATCTATGCCTTATAACTTCTAATGCCAACTTACGTTTTATATCTAGACTGTGACACTGCCTTTCAAGTGTTATTTTATATCATAAATTACATCTATTGGCATGCCAATTGCCGTTTTTTTGACAAGATTTCCAAGTTATTCATTTTAGGTACTTCAGTATGCTCCTACTCTATGTTATAGTCAAGTTTTGGCAATATTAAAGGTCTAATTCACTCATGGTCTCTTTATGAAAATTGCTCTCCTATATCTTAGCTAATTCAGTGATTTCTTTTGTGGCTTTACATTTATCTATAATCTTATAAATATTATTATTTGCATGCTAATTATTTTAGTCATACTAAACTTATTAAATTTTCATTAAGTAATTTATTCGACGTGAAAATCTATTAATATGGCTTGAATATACATCGCTGCTATTTGCTAATTAAAGTCTTAACATTTATTATCTTTGGACCGCACCCGAAGGCTGCCTACGTACCTCCAATAGAGGATCAGGTCTACGTAGCTCTTAACAATAGATAATAACATAAAGTTTATACTAACATAATTTATTCTAGCTAATAATCAACCACATTATCACATTATATCTAGAATCAAGTAAATAACTAAGGAAACATAAATAATTATATTTTCATAGCTACATTTTGCACAATATTATTAAGAAACTAGATATCAATATTCAAAACATGTATATATATATTTATATATATATATACACACAAATTTATATATAAACAAATATCAATATAACTCATCAATAATAATTACTTGTACCGATTAAAGCGTTTAAAATCTAACTATATCATCAATATAACAAATAAACTTTTAATAAATAATAACTATCTAAACTAACCCCTTAATCATACCTACCATCTTATAACTATCACTTATTTTATGTGTGTATTCTTCTTGTATCTTCAATCCACTTTTACATAATGTTTAGCTAATTAATCTTTCTTTAAAACCCTTCGATTTTGTATTATGATAATTCAAATTTATTTCCCTAAAAGGTTATGACTTTGTTTCGATATCAAACAATCGTTACGCTAAAAAGTGAACAAGAAGATTGGTCACTGACATGTTCTAGCCTATTTCACCTACTCATGGCTCTCCTTTTTTTTCATTTCTCTTGTATTATAATATATATAAAATGCCTCCTTTTAATTACAAAAAACACAAAAAACAAATATGTTTTTCGAGTGCATTGTCGCTATCATAGAATTTTTCTATACCTTATTGCTGATGTCTCTAGTATTTTATTTTAAAAGGATATAGACTTTTATTAGAAGTCACTTCATAGTAATTAGAAACTTGTCATGAAACAACTGCATCAGATATAAGGCATCTACCATATTTTAGCAGATTCTTAAAAGTGATGCACAAACTTTCCAATCAATGCTCCAATGTACATAATGTAATCTGCAGCTTACAATACACACATTTGCAGCATTGAATAGATTATTGCGATCACGACTTTTATCTTCTAATACATGTTGAATGTCAAATAACATTCTTAGCCAACTTACAAAAACCTATTGTAGAGTTATATCCTGACCTTAACTTATAAGGTATATACATTTGCTTATACTTGTTCCTTCTCCTTAATACCTAGAACGGCCTAAACGTTAGCTCTAATGCCACTAACTGCAACACTCCTATAAGGTTATTTAACTAACCGAAATGGAGATGTCACGTTTCGTGGTGCTTCTCTTATTTTTTCAATTAACTATTATCATGTATTTCATGATATTTTTTCCGACCGAAAATACTCTAGAGTCTCCTTTCTAAACTGGTTCTAATTCCATCTATGAATAATAAAATTTCACTTCAATGAACTCTCAACCTTTAACCCCCAAACGTCATTCAATCACAAACACAATTTTCAACTCAGATAAACTCTTCTAATAATTATACCAAAATAAAACTCTTCTCATGCAATATTAATTACAACCCACATATCTATTATGTACATGCCATATTTGTACAATTTTCTATATGTCAAGTCTCAATAGTGAGAAAGGAATCGCGAATGAGTGTGTCTTGTTTAGTAATATTTTTTCGGAGCAATGGAATAAATATTCCAAATCTTTGAGGATTTTAAGTTTTAATCCAAAGGTTTTTTCCTATCGAAAATTCGGCACCGTCTCCTCTGTATATTGGTCCTCATTCCATCTGTGAATGATAAAATTTCAATTCAGTGAACTCTCAATCTTAACTTTCCTAAACTTCCTTCAACCACAAACACAATTTTCAAATCAAATCAACACTTCATAGATACCAAGTGTCAACAATGAGAAAGGAATAATGGATTGAGTGACCACATTATTTATTAATATATTTTTGGATAATGGCATAAAAAATTTAAACCTTTAAAGATTTTTTGCATTTTAATTAAAAAGATGTTACTTGCTACAATAACTTAGAATTTAAAAACATTTAGCGATTCAATTCAAATTTGAAATGTAAGTGGGAGAGCATTTGCCGGTGGCTAAAGTAACGTTCCATCTGTATTTTTTTATTACTTAACGGTGGATCATACGCTACACATTGAATAACCAATGTGAGAAATTAACTGCCAGTTAATGGTAAAAATCCAAGTTTGGTGTTTAACTAACCTGACTTAAAGTCAAATTTGGAAATTGTTGCCGGAACAATTCAACTATGCTTTTCCTAAGCGAAGCAACGCTATAGTCTCCAACATCTAGAGAGCTCAAATCATAGCCGTCTCACAACCTAGGATCCTTAGTCATCAGCACCACCGCCGGTGCAGTCTGTGCTAAGTGAGTGACCTTTCGCTCCTAAATTACTTTCAATGTTGTTTTCATATCAAATTTACCTATGGACACCACCGTCGCTCCTTAAAGCCCTCACAAAATAACATAAACCATAAACATAAAAATAAGGCAAAAGGAAGTTGCAGCTGCCATCCAGGTCGTGTAAAACTCATGACTTACAGCCACTATACATGTGAAATTTCAATGAGTCAAAACCACTCCATCAACTCGACCAGTAGTTCGTGAGGATAGAGAATCATCGCAGGGTCCAATCGGTAAACCTTCCCTCCAGTACGATTGTTTTGAGATTAGGAATTATACGAGCAGCATTCGACGTTACGAACACAATTGCAGGTATTGACAGCTGAATTTGGTGGAGAATCTCATGTTTAAAGATAATTGATTCTTAAGGAGACCTAACGACACCGAGAGAGAAGATACAGAAATAAAGAATCGAAAGGTGAATAGAGTTAGGAGAAAGAACAAAGGCAATATCTACTTTTCTGAAGCCAAAAAGGTGGTGAAGCGAGAAGTCTAACTTTTTGTGCGAAGGACGAAGTCGGGAAAATAAATTCGACAGAGAGTGACGGCATCGAAGACAACGTTTTATGTTTTTCTACACCAATTAAGAATTTTAACTTAACTAACCAAGGATTAATATCTCACCTTGGTTATCCAAGGTGTAGCGTAGTGTCCACCGTCAAGTAATAAAAAAATACAATATGGCCTGCTACCGATAGATGCTCCCCCACTTTCAACTCAAATTTGGAAAGAATCGCGAAATATTTTTAAATCTTAATTCATTGTGCTAAGAAATAAAATTTTGGATTTTTTATGCCATTATCCTTTTTTCTTCAAGCAACAATTTAATTTAGTCTGCTAGTGAATGAGGATTTGGGGTAGCTGCGACACTTCGTCTATGCCTTATAACTTCTAATGCCAACTTACGTTTTATATCTAGACTGTGACACTGCCTTTCAAGTGTTGTTTTATATCATAAATTACACCTATTGGCATGCCAATTGCCGTTTTTTTGACAAGATTTCCAAGTTATTCATTTTAGGTACTTCAGTATGCTCCTACTCTATGTTATAGTCAAGTTTCGGCAATATTAAAGGTCTAATTCACTCATGGTCTCTTTATGAAAATTGCTCTCCTATATCTTAGCTAATTCAGTGATTTCTTTTGTGGCTTTACTTTTATCTATAATCTTATAAATATTATTATTTGCATGCTAATTATTTTAGTCATACTAAACTTATTAAATTTTCATTAAGTAATTTATTCGACGTGAAAATCTATTAATATGGCTTGAATATACATCGCTGCTATTTGCTAATTAAAGTCTTAACATTTATTATCTTTGGACCGCACCCGAAGGCTGCCTACGTACCTCCAATAGAGGATCAGGTCTACGTAGCTCTTAACAATAGATAATAATATAAAGTTTATACTAACATAATTTATTCTAGCTAATAATCAACCACATTATCACATTATATCTAGAATCAAGTAAATAACTAAGGAAACATAAATAATTATATTTTCATAGCTATATTTTGCACAATATTATTAAGAAACTAGATATCAATATTCAAAACATGTATATATATATTTATATATATATATACACACAAATTTATATATAAACAAATATTAATATAACTCATCAATAATAATTAATTGTACCGATTAAAGCGTTTAAAATCTAACTATATCACCAATATAACAAATAAACTTTTAATAAATAATAACTATCTAAACTAACCCCTTAATCATATCTACCATCTTATAACTATCACTTATTTTATGTGTATTCTTCTTGTATTTTCAATCCACTTTTACATAATGTTTAGCTAATTAATCTTTCTTTAAAACCCTTCGATTTTGTATTATGATAATTCAAATTTATTTCCCTAAAAGGTTATGACTATGTTTCGATATCAAACAATCGTTACGCTAAAAAGTGAACAAGAAGATTGGTCACTGACATGTTCTAGCCTATTTCACCTACTCATGGCTCTCCTTTTTTTTTATTTCTCTTGTATTATAATATATATAAAATGCCTCCTTTTAATTACAAAAAACACAAAAAAACAAATATGTTTTTCGAGTGCATTGTCGCTATCATAGAATTTTTCTATACCTTATTGCTGATGTCTCTAGTATTTTATTTTAAAAGGATATAGACTTTTATTAGAAGTCACTTCATAGTAATTAGAAACTTGTCATGAAACAACTGCATCAGATATAAGGCATCTACCATATTCTAGCAGATTCTTAAAAGTGATGCACAAACTTTCCAATCAATGCTCCAATGTACATAATGTAATCTGCAGCTTACAATACACACATTTGCAGCATTGAATAGATTATTGCGATCACGACTTTTATCTTCTAATACATGTTGAATGTCAAATAACATTCTTAGCCAACTTACAAAAACCTATTGTAGAGTTATATCCTGACCTTAACTTATAAGGTATATACATTTGCTTATACTTGTTCCTTCTCCTTAATACCTAGAACGGCCTAAACGTTAGCTCTAATACCACTAACTGCAATACTCCTATAAGGTTATTTACCTAACCGAAATGGAGATGTCACGTTTCGTGGTGCTTCTCTTATTTTTTCAATTAACTATTATCATGTATTTCATGATATTTTTTCCTACCGAAAATACTCTAGAGTCTCCTTTCTAAACTGGTTCTAATTCCATCTATGAATAATAAAATTTCACTTCAATGAACTCTGAACCTTTAACCCCCAAACGTCATTCAATCACAAAAACAATTTTCAACTCAGATAAACTCTTCTAATAATTATACCAAAATAAAACTCTTCTCATGCAATATTAATTACAACCCACATATCTATTATGTACATGCCATATTTGTACAATTTTCTATATGTCAAGTCTTAATAGTGAGAAAGGAATCGCGAATGAGTGTGTCTTGTTTAGTAATATTTTTTCGGAGCAATGGAATAAATATTCCAAATCTTTGAGGATTTTAAGTTTTAATCCAAAGGTTTTTTCCTATCGAAAATTCGGCACCGTCTCCTCTGTATATTGGTCCTCATTCCATCTGTGAATGATAAAATTTCAATTCAGTGAACTCTCAATCTTAACTTTCCTAAACTTCCTTCAACCACAAACACAATTTTCAAATCAAATCAACACTTCATAGATACCAAGTGTCAACAATGAGAAAGGAATAATGGATTGAGTGACCACATTATTTATTAATATATTTTTGGATAATGGCATAAAAAATTTAAACCTTTAAAGATTTTTTGCATTTTAATTAAAAAGATGTTACTTGCTACAATAACTTAGAATTTAAAAACATTTAGCGATTCAATTCAAATTTGAAATGTAAGTGGGAGAGCATTTGCCGGTGGCTAAAGTAACGTTCCATCTGTATTTTTTTATTACTTAACGGTGGATCATACGCTACACATTGAATAACCAATGTGAGAAATTAACTGCCAGTTAATGGTAAAAATCCAAGTTTGGTGTTTAACTAACCTGACTTAAAGTCAAATTTGGAAATTGTTGCCGGAACAATTCAACTATGCTTTTCCTAAGCGAAGCAACGCTATAGTCTCCAACATCTAGAGAGCTCAAATCATAGCCGTCTCACAACCTAGGATCCTTAGTCATTAGCACCACCGCCGGTGCAGTCTGTGCTAAGTGAGTGACCTTTCGCTCCTAAATTACTGTCAATGTTGTTTTCATATCAAATTTACCTATGGACACCACCGTCGCTCCTTAAAGCCCTCACGAAACAACATAAACCATAAACATGAAAATAAGGCAAAAGGAAGTTGCAGCTACCATCCAGGTCGTGTAAACCTCATGACTTACAGCCACTATACATGTGAAATTTCAATGAGTCAAAACCACTCCATCAACTCGACCTGTAGTCCGTGAGGATAGAGAATCATCGCAGGGTCCAATCGGTAAACCTTCCCTCCAGTACGATTGTTTTGAGATTAGGAATTATACGAGCAGCATTCGACGTTACGAACACAATTGCAGGTATTGACAGCTGAATTTGGTGGAGAATCTCATGTTTAAAGATAATTGATTCTTAAGGAGACCTAACGACACCGAGAGAGAAGATACAAAAATAAAGAATCGAAAGGTGAATAGAGTTAGGAGAAAGAACAAAGGCAATATCTACTTTTCTGAAGCCAAAAAGGTGGTGAAGCGAGAAGTCTAACTTTTTGTGCGAAGGACGAAGTCGGGAAAATAAATTCGACAGAGAGTGACGGCATCGAAGACAGCGTTTTATGTTTTTCTACACCAATTAAGAATTTTAACTTAACTAACCAAGGATTAATATCTCACCTTGGTTATCCAAGATGTAGCGTAGTGTCCACCGTCAAGTAATAAAAAAATACAATATGGCCTGCTACCGATAGATGCTCCCCCACTTTCAACTCAAATTTGGAAAGAATCGCGAAATATTTTTAAATCTTAATTCATTGTGCTAAGAAATAAAATTTTGGATTTTTTATGCCATTATCCTTTTTTCTTCAAGCAACAATTTAATTTAGTCTGCTAGTGAATGAGGATTTGGGGTAGCTGCGACACTTCGTCTATGCCTTATAACTTCTAATGCCAACTTACGTTTTATATCTAGACTGTGACACTGCCTTTCAAGTGTTGTTTTATATCATAAATTACACCTATTGGCATGCCAATTGCCGTTTTTTTGACAAGATTTCCAAGTTATTCATTTTAGGTACTTCAGTATGCTCCTACTCTATGTTATAGTCAAGTTTCGGCAATATTAAAGGTCTAATTCACTCATGGTCTCTTTATGAAAATTGCTCTCCTATATCTTAGAATTCAGTGATTTCTTTTGTGGCTTTACTTTTATCTATAATCTTATAAATATTATTATTTGCATGCTAATTATTTTAGTCATACTAAACTTATTAAATTTTCATTAAGTAATTTATTCGACGTGAAAATCTATTAATATGGCTTGAATATACATCGCTGCTATTTGCTAATTAAAGTCTTAACATTTATTATCTTTGGACCGCACCCGAAGGCTGCCTACGTACCTCCAATAGAGGATCAGGTCTACGTAGCTCTTAACAATAGATAATAACATAAAGTTTATACTAACATAATTTATTCTAGCTAATAATCAACCACATTATCACATTATATCTAGAATCAAGTAAATAACTAAGGAAACATAAATAATTATATTTTCATAGCTATATTTTGCACAATATTATTAAGAACCTAGATATCAATATTCAAAACATGTATATATATATTTTTATATATATATACACACAAATTTATATATAAACAAATATCAATATAACTCATCAATAATAATTACTTGTACCGATTAAAGCGTTTAAAATCTAACTATATCACCAATATAACAAATAAACTTTTAATAAATAATAACTATCTAAACTAACCCCTTAATCATACTTACCATCTTATAACTATCACTTATTTTATGTGTGTATTCTTCTTGTATCTTCAATCCACTTTTACATAATGTTTAGCTAATTAATCTTTCTTTAAAACCCTTCGATTTTGTATTATGGTAATTCAAATTTATTTCCCTAAAAGGTTATGACTATGTTTCGATATCAAACAATCGTTACGCTAAAAAGTGAACAAGAAGATTGGTTACTGACATGTTCTAGCCTATTTCACCTACTCATGGCTCTCCTTTTTTTTCATTTCTCTTGTATTATAATATATATAAAATGCCTCCTTTTAATTACAAAAAACACAAAAAACAAATATGTTTTTCGAGTACATTGTCGCTATCATAGAATTTTTCTATACCTTATTGCTGATGTCTCTAGTATTTTATTTTAAAAAGGATATAGACTTTTATTAGAAGTCACTTCATAGTAATTAGAAACTTGTCATGAAACAACTGCATCAGATATAAGGCATCTACCATATCCTAGCAGATTCTTAAAAGTGATGCACAAACTTTCCAATCAATGCTCCAATGTACATAATGTAATCTGCAGCTTACAATACACACATTTGCAGCATTGAATAGATTATTGCGATCACGACTTTTATCTTCTAATACATGTTGAATGTCAAATAACATTCTTAGCCAACTTACAAAAACCTATTGTAGTGTTATATCCTGACCTTAACTTATAAGGTATATACATTTGCTTATACTTGTTCCTTGTCCTTAATACCTAGAACGGCCTAAACGTTAGCTCTAATACCACTAACTGCAACACTCCTATAAGGTTATTTAACTAACCAAAATGGAGATGTCACGTTTCGTGGTGCTTCTCTTATTTTTTCAATTAACTATTATCATGTATTTCATGATATTTTTTCCTACCGAAAATACTCTAGAGTCTCCTTTCTAAACTGGTTCTAATTCCATCTATGAATAATAAAATTTCACTTCAATGAACTCTCAACCTTTAACCCCCAAACGTCATTCAATCACAAACACAATTTTCAACTCAGATAAACTCTTCTAATAATTATACCAAAATAAAACTCTTCTCATGCAATATTAATTACAACCCACATATCTATTATGTACATGCCATATTTGTACAATTTTCTATATGTCAAGTCTCAATAGTGAGAAAGGAATCACGAATGAGTGTGTCTTGTTTAGTAATATTTTTTCGGAGCAATGGGATAAATATTCCAAATCTTTGAGGATTTTAAGTTTTAATCCAAAGGTTTTTTCCTATCGAAAATTCGGCACCGTCTCCTCTATATATTGGTCCTCATTCCATCTGTGAATGATAAAATTTCAATTCAGTGAACTCTCAATCTTAACTTTCCTAAACTTCCTTCAACCACAAACACAATTTTCAAATCAAATCAACACTTCATAGATACCAAGTGTCAACAATGAGAAAGGAATAATGGATTGAGTGACCACATTATTTATTAATATATTTTTGGATAATGGCATAAAAAATTTAAACCTTTAAAGATTTTTTGCATTTTAATTAAAAAGATGTTACTTGCTACAATAACTTAGAATTTAAAAACATTTAGCGATTCAATTCAAATTTGAAATGTAAGTGGGAGAGCATTTGCCGGTGGCTAAAGTAACGTTCCATCTGTATTTTTTTATTACTTAATGGTGGATCATACGCTACACATTGAATAACCAATGTGAGAAATTAACTGCCAGTTAATGGTAAAAATCCAAGTTTGGTGTTTAACTAACCTGACTTAAAGTCAAATTTGGAAATTGTTGCCGGAACAATTCAACTATGCTTTTCCTAAGCGAAGCAACGCTATAGTCTCCAACATCTAGAGAGCTCAAATCATAGCCGTCTCACAACCTAGGATCCTTAGTCATCAGCACCACCGCCGGTGCAGTCTGTGCTACGTGAGTGACCTTTCGCTCCTAAATTACTGTCAACATTGTCTTCATATCAAATTTACCTATGGACACCACCGTCGCTCCCATAGTTAAAGCCCTCACGAAATAACATAAACCATAAACATGAAAATAAGGCAAAAGGAAGTTGCAGCTGCCATCCAAGTCGTGTAAACCTTATGACTTACAGCCACTATACATGTGAAATTTTGATGAGTCAAAACCACTCCATCAACTCGACCAATAGTCTGTGAGGATAGAGAATCATCGCAGGGTCCAATCGGTAAACCTTCCCTCGAGTACGATTGTTTTGAGATTAGGAATTATACGAGCAGCATTCGACGTTACGAACACAATTGCAGGTATTGACAGCTGAATTTAGAGGAGAATCTCATGTTTAAAGATAATTGATTCTTAAGGAGACCTAACGACACCGAGAGAGAAGATACAGAAATAAAGAATCGAAAGGTGCATAGATTTAGGAGAAAGAGCAAAGGCAATATCTACTTTTCTGAAGCCAAAATGGTGGTGAAGCGAGAAGTCTAATTTTTTGTGCGAAGGACGAAGTCGGGAAAATAAATTCGACAGAGAGTGACGGCATCGAAGAGAGCGTTTTATGTTTTTCTACACCAATTAAGAATTTTAACTTAACTAACCAAGGATTAATATCTCACCTTGGTTATCCAAGGTGTAGCGTAGTGTCCACCGTCAAGTAATAAAAAAATACAATATGGCCTGCTACCGATAGATGCTCCCCCACTTTCAATTCAAATTTGGAAAGAATCGCCAAATATTTTTAAATCTTAATTCATTGTGCCAAGAAATAAAATTTTGGATTTTTTATGCCATTATCCTTTTTTCTTCAAGCAACAATTTAATTTAGTCTGCTAGTGAATGAGGATTTGGGGTAGCTGCGACACTTCGTCTATGCCTTATAACTTCTAATGCCAACTTACGTTTTATATCTAGACTGTGACACTGCCTTTCAAGTGTTGTTTTATATCATAAATTACATCTATTGGCATGCCAATTGTCATTTTTTTGACAAGATTTCCAAGTTATTCATTTTAGGTACTTCAGTATGCTCCTACTCTATGTTATAGTCAAAGAATAGTAAAAATAAATTTGATATTTTTTATATAGGAATGCAAAGAATAGTAAAAATAAATTGATATATAGAAAAAGGAGTTGATTATGAAGCAATAGCGATATAGAGATATTTAATGTGATAAATTAATGTAATAAATTAGTTCTTTAAATTTATATAAATATATATTACTAATATAATAAATTAGTTTTTTAAATTTATATGAATATATATTAAAGAAAATTATATATAAATATTTAACATGATAAAAATATATAAAAATTTTAAAAATAAAATACTGAAATTTTCTAATCGAAAATATTTTAAGTCAGATTAAAATTGATAAAATTATGTTTTTAAATATATAGAGATATTTAACGTGATAAAAAATATATAAAATTTTAAAAATAAAATGATGAATTTTCTTTATATATACTGATTGAAAATATTTTAAATCGCGTTAAATTTAGTTTTCTAAGTTTATATAATTTTTTATTGTAATATTAAAAAAATATCACATATTATTAATTGTTATTTATATTTTAATGGTTTATAATTAGGTTGGTATTTTAAAAATATTTTTTAAAAAATATATTTCTTTACTGATATTTAATTAAGTGAGATTTTATATTTATTGATTTTAGATAAATTTTGTAGATTTTATATAGGGGTGCAAAAAATACCAAAAATAAATTGATACACAGTGATAGAAGTTAATTATGAAGCAATGGTGATAGCAGATATATTTAACGTGATAAATGAATATAATAAATTAGTTTTTTAAATTTTTATAAATATATATTAAATAAAATATATATAGAGATATTTAAAGTGATAAAAAATATTAAATTTTAAAAATAAAAGGCTAAAATTTCTTTATATATGCTGATTAAAAATATTTTAAGTCGGTTGAAATTGTTAAAATTTAGGTTTATAAGTTTATATAATTTTTTTATTACAATATTAGAAAAATATCACATATTTTTAAGTGTTATCCTATAATTTAATTGTTTATAATTAGGTTGACATTATAAAAATATTTTTTAAAAAATATTATATATTTTACTTGATAAATTAATTTATAGGGATTGAAGTGGATAAAAATATTTAATAAGTAATTGCTTTAAATTTATATGAATAAAAAAATTTATTTAAAGATTATTAATGTTATAAAAAATATAAAAATATTATAAAAAAATGTTGAAATTTGGTGATTGAAAATATTTTAAAATTGGATGAAATTGCTAAATTTTAGATTTTTAAATTAATATAATTTTCTTTATAATATTAAAAAAATATTACATATAATTAATTTTTCTCGTATATTTTAATTGTTTATAATTAAATTAGTATCGTAAAAATATTTTTTTAAAAAGTATTATATATTTTACCTGATAAATTAATTTATAGGGATAAAAATAGAAAAAAATTAATAAATTAATGGTCTAAATTTATATGAATGTATATTAAACTAAACTTATATAGAGATAATTAAGGTGATAAAAAATTTAATTAAAAAAAAAAATTTGTAATTTTTTTATATACGCGGATTGAAAATGTTTTAAGAAAGATTGAAATTGCTAAAATTTAGATTTTAAGTTTATATAATTTTTTATTGTAATATTATAAAAATATCACATAATATTAATTGTTATCATATATTTTAATCGTTTATAATTTGGTTGATATTATAAAAATATTTTTTAAAAGAATATTATATATTTTGCCTTATAAAATAATTTATAGGAATAAAAATGAAAAAAAATAATAAATTAGTGTTTTAAATTTATAAGAATGTATATTAAAAAAAATTATATAGAGATATTTAACGTGATAAAAAAATATAAAATTTTAAAAATAAAATGCTAAAATTTATTTATATATACTGATTGAAAATATTTTAAATCGGGTTAAAATTGTTAAAATTAGTTTTTTAAGTTTATATAATTTTTTATTGTAATATTAGAAAAATATCATATATTATTAATTGTTATCTATATTTTAATGGTTTATAATTAGGTTGGTATTTTAAAAATATTTTTTAAAAAATATATTTTTTTACTGATATCTAATTAAGGGAGATTTTATATTTATTGATTTTAGGTAAATTTTGTAAATTTTATATAGGAATGCAAAGAATATCAAAAATAAATTGATATCCAGTGATAGGAGTTGATTATGAAGCAATGGTGATGCAGATATATTTAACGTGATAAATTAATATAATAAATTAGTTCTTAAAATTTATATGAATATATATTAAATAAAATATATAGAGAGATATTTAACGTGATAAAAAATATTAAAAATTTAAAAATAAAAGGTTAAAATTTCTTAATATGTGCTGATTGAAAATATTTTATATCGGGTTGAAATTGCTAAAATTTAAGTTTATAAGTTTATATATATTTTTTATTACAATATTAGAAAAATATCACATATTTTTAATTGTTACCATATTTTTAATTGTTATTGTATATTTTAATTGTTTATAATTTAGTTGTTATTATAAAAATATTTTTAAAAGAATTTTATATATTTTGCCTGATAAAATAATTTATAAGGATAAAAATAAAAAAATTAATAAATTAGCATTTTAAATTTATATGAATGTATATTAAATAAAAATTATATAGAAATATTTAACGTGATAAAAAAATATTAAATGAGATTTTATATCTATTAATTTTACGTAAATTTTGTAGTTTTTATATAGGAATGCAAAGAATAAAAAGAAATTGATATATAGGAAAATGAGTTAATTATGAAATAATGGGGATACAGAGATATTTAATGTGATAAATTAATATAATAAATTAGTTCTTTAAATTTATATGAATATATATTACTAATATAATAAATTAATTTTTTAAATTTATATAAATATATATTAAAGAAAATTATATATTGATATTTAACGTAGTAAAAAATATAAAAATTTTAAAAATAAAATGCTGAACTTTCTTTATATATACTGATAAAAAATATTTTAAGTTGGGTTAAAATTGTTAAAATTAAATTTTTAAATTATATATAGATATTTGAATGTGTATTAAATAAAAATTATATATAGATATTTAAGGAAATAAAAAATATGAAAATTTTAAAAATAAAATACTGAAATTTCTTTACTATGCCATTTGAAAATATTTTAAGTCGGATTAAAATTGATAAAATTAAGTTTTTAAGTTTATATGATTTTTTATTGTAATATTAGAAAAATTAACATATATTATAAATTATATATTTTAATTGTTTATAATTTAACTGATATTATAAAAATATTTTTTAAAAGAATATTATATATTTTGCTTGATAAAATAATTTATAAGAATGAAAATGAAAAAAAATAAATTAGCGTTTTAAATTTATATGAATGTATATTAAATAAAAATTATATAGAGATATTTAACGTGATAAAAAAATATAAAAATTTTAAAAATAAAATACTGAAATTTTCTTTATATATATTGATTGAAAATGTTTCAAGTCGGGTTAAAATTGTTAAAATTTATGTTTATAAGTTTATAGAACTTTTTTATTAAACTTTTAGAAAAATATCACATATTTTTAATTGTTATTATATAATTTAATTGTTTATAATTAGGTTGGTATTATTAAAATATTTTTTTAAAAAAATATTATATATTTTATTTGATAAATTAATTTATAGAGATTGAAGTGGATAAAAATATTTAATAAACAAGTGCTTTAAATTTATATAAATAAAAAATTATATAGAGATATTTAATGTTATAAAAAAATATAAAAATATTTTAAAAAATGTTGAAATTTCATTATATGTGTAGATTGAAAATATTTTAAAATTGGATGAAATTGCTTAAATTTAGATTTTTAAATTAATATAATTTTCTTTATAATATTAAAAAATATTACATATAATTAATTTTTCTCGTATATTTTAATTGTTTATAATTAAATTAGTATCGTAAAAATATTTTTTTAAAAAGTATTATATATTTTACCTGATAAATTAATTTATAGGGATAAAAATGGAAAAAAATTAATAAATTAGTGGTCTAAATTTATATGAATGTATATTAAATAAAAATTATATAGAGATAATTAACGTAATAAAAAATATAAAAATTTTAAAAATAAAATTCAGAAAGTTTTTTATTATGCCAATTGAAAATATTTTAAGTCGAGATTGAAATTTTTAAAATTTAAATTTTTAAGTTTTTATGATTTTTTATTATAATATTAGAAAAATAATACATATTATTAATTGTTATTGTGTATTTTAATTGTTTATAATTTGCTTGATATTATAAAAAATATTTTTTAAAAGAATATTATAAATTTTGCCTGATAAAACAATTTATAGGGATAAAAATGAAAAAAATAAATTAACGTTTTAAATTTATATGAATGTATATTAACTAAAAATTATATATAGATATTTAACACGATAAAAAAATATGAAAAATTTTAATAATAAAATACTGAAATTTTTTTATATATGCTCATTAAAAATATTTTAAGTCGAGTTAAAATTATTAAAATTAAGTTTTTAAATTTATATAATTTTTTATTGTAATATTAGAAAAATATCACATATTATTAATTGTTATAGTATATTTAATGGTTTATAATTAGGTTGGTATTGTAAAAATATTTTTTTAAAAAAATAATTAAATAAGATTTTATATCTATTGATTTTAGGTAAATTTAGTAAATTTTATATAGGGATGTAAAGAATAGCAAAATAAGTTGATTATGAAACGATAGCTATGTTGAGATATTTAAAGTGATAAATTAATGTAATAAATTAGTTCTTTAAATTTATATAAACATATTTAACGTGATAAAATAAATCGGATTGAAAATATTATATATATTTTCTTTATATATATTGATTGAAAATATTTTAAGTCGGATTGAAACTGCTAAAATTTAAATTTTTAAGTTTATATAATTTTTTATTGCAATATTAGAAAAGTATCACATTATTTTTAATTGTTATCGTACAATTTAATTATTTATAATTAGGTTGGTATTATAAAAATATTTTTTGAAAAAACATTATATATTTTACTTGATAAATTAATTTATAAAAATTAAAGTGGATAAAAAAATTTAATAAATAAGTGATTTAAATTTATATGAATGCACTTTGAAAAAAAATTTTAAAAATTATATAGATATTTAGCGTGATAAAAAATATGAAAATTTTAAAAATAAAATACTGAAATTTCTTTATATATGCTGATTGAAAATGTTTTGAGTCGGGTTAAAATTGTTAAAATTAAGTTTATATAATTTTTTAATATAATATTAGAAAAATATCACATATTATTAATTATTATCTATATTTTAATGGTTTATAATTAGATTGGTATTTTAAAAATATTTTTTTAAAATATATTTTTTTACTGATATTTAATTAAGTGAGATTTTATATTTATTGATTTAAGGTAAATTTTATAAATTTTACATAGGGATGCAAAGAATAGCAAAAATATATACAGTGATAGGAGTTGATTATGAAGCAATGACGATGCAGAGATATTGAACGTGATAAATTAATATAATAAATTAATTTTTTAAATTTATATGAATATATATTAAATAAAATATATATAGAGATATTTAACGTGATAAAAAATATACAAATTTTAAAAATAAAAGGCTAAAATTTCTTTATATATGCTGATTGAAAATATTTTAAGTCAAGTTGAAATTACTAAAATTTAGGTTTATAAGTTTATATAATTTTTTTATTAAAATATTAAAAAAATATCACATATTTTTAATGGTTATCGTACAATTTAATTGTTTATAATTAGGTTGGTATTATTAAAATATTTTTTTAAAAAAATATTATATATTTTATTTGATAAATTAATTTATAAGGAATGAAGTGGATAAAAATATTTAATAAACAAGTATTTTAAATTTATATAAGTAAAAAAATTATATAGAGATATTTAATGTTATAAAAAATATAAAAATATTAAGAAAATGTTTAAATTTCATTCATCGAAAATATTTTAAATTTGGATGAAATTGCTAAAATTTAAATTTTTAAGTTAATAAAATTTTTTTGTTATAATATTAGAAAAATATCACATATTATTAAGTTTTCTCATATATTTTAATTATTTATAATTAAGTTTATATTTTAGAAATATTTTTTTAAAAAATATTATAAATTTTACCTGATAAATTAATTTATAGGGATAAAAATAGAAAAAAATTAATAAATCAGTGATTTAAATTTATATGAATATATATTAAATAAAAATTATATAGAGATAATTGACGTAATAAAAAATATAAAAATTTTAAAAATAAAATACTGAAATTTCTTTATATATGCTGATTGAAAATGTTTTAAGTCGGTTAAAATTGTTAAATTTAAGTTTAGATATTTTTTTATTTTAATATTAAAAAAATATCACATATTATTAATTGTTATCGTATATTTTAATGGTTTATAATTATGTTGGTATTGTAAAAATATTTTTTTAAAAAAACATTTTCTTAGTGATAAATTTTTAAATAGAATTTTATATCAATTGATTTTACGTAAAGTTTTTAACTTTTATATATGGATGCAAAGAATAATAAAAATAAATTGATACATAGGGAAATGAATTGCTTACGAATCAATTGCGATACAGAGATATTTGAAATATATATTACTAATATAATAAATTAGTTGTTTAAATTTATATGAATATATATTAAAGAAAATTATATGTAGATATTTAACGTGATAAAAAAATATAAAAATTTTATCTATATTTCAATTTTTTATAATTAGGTTGATATTTTAAAAATATTTTTTTAAAATATATTTCTTTAGTGATATTTAATTAAGTGAGACTTTATATTTATTGATTTTAGGTAAATTTTATAAATTTTATATAAGGATGCAAAGAATAGCAAAAATAAATTAATATATAGGAGTTGATTATAAAGCAATGGCGATAGAGATATGTTTAATGTGATAAATTAATATAATAAATTAGTTCTTTAAATTTATATGAATATATATTAAATAAAAAATATATAGAGATATTTAACATGATAAAAAATGTAAAAATTTTAAAAATAAAAGGCTAAAATTTCATTATATATACTGATTGAAAATATTTTAAATCGGATTGAAAATGTTAAAATTTTAGTTTATAAGTTTATATTTTTTTTATTACAATGTTAGAAAAATATCACATATTTTTAATTGTTATCATATAATTTAATTGTTTATGATTAGGTTGGTATTATAAAAATATTTTTTAAATATATATTTTACTTGATAAATTAATTTATAAGGATTGAAGTTGATAAAAATATTTAATAAATAAGTGCTTTAAATTTATATGAATAAAAAAATTATATAGAGATATTTAATGTTATAAAAAATATAAAAATATTAAAAAAATGTTGAAATTTCATTATATACGTAGAGTGAAAATATTTTAAGTTTGGATGAAATTGCTAAAATTTATATTTTTAAGTTAATATATTTTTTTTATAATATTAGAAAAATATCGCATATTATTAATTTTTCTCATATATTTTAATTATTTATAATTAAGTTGATATTTTAAAAATATTTTTTAAGAAAATATTATATATTTTATCTCATAAATTAATTTATGGGTATAAAAATTGAAAAAAAAATTATTAAATCAGTGCTTTAAATTTATATGAATGTATATTAAATAAAGATTATATAGAGATAATTAAGATAATAAAAAATATAAAATTTTAAAAATAAAATTCTGAAATTTTTTATTACGCCAACTGAAAATATTTTAAGACGAGATTAAAATTACTAAAATTTAGATTTTTAATATTAAAAAAATATCACATATTTTTAATTATTATCGTATATTTTAATAGTTTATAATTAGGTTGGTATTGTAAAATATTTTTTAAAACAATTTCGTAGTGATAAATTATTAAATGAGATTTTATATTTATTGATTTTATGTAAATTTGATATTTTTTATATAGGAATGCAAAGAATAGTAAAAATAAATTGATATATAGAAAAAGGAGTTGATTATGAAGCAATAGCGATATAGAGATATTTAATGTGCTAAATTAATGTAATAAATTAGTTCTTTAAATTTATATAAATATATATTACTAATATAATAAATTAGTTTTTTAAATTTATATGAATATATATTAAAGAAAATTATATATAAATATTTAACATGATAAAAATATATAAAAATTTTAAAAATAAAATACTGAAATTTTCTGATCGAAAATATTTTAAGTCAGATTAAAATTGATAAAATTATATTTTTAAATATATAGAGATATTTAACGTGATAAAAAATATATAAAATTTTAAAAATAAAATGATGAATTTTCTTTATATATACTGATTGAAAATATTTTAAATCGCGTTAAATTTAGTTTTTTAAGTTTATATAATTTTTTATTGTAATATTAAAAAAATATCACATATTATTAATTGTTATTTATATTTTAATGGTTTATAATTAGGTTGGTATTTTAAAAATATTTTTTAAAAAATATATTTCTTTACTGATATTTAATTAAGTGAGATTTTATATTTATTGATTTTAGATAAATTTTATAGATTTTATATAGGGGTGCAAAAAATACCAAAAATAAATTGATACACAGTGATAAGAGTTAATAGCAAATCATCTTGGATTCTTGTTATTGCAAACTTGACTTTATCATTTTGACAACAAAATGTTGGCGTTTCAGATTCAAATCTCTTAGCACAGCAATGGATACATAGAGTGGAATCTTTTAATTTGTAAATTGGTGAACATATAGGATGATACTTAGCACATTAATCTATATATATATATATACACTTTAAAATAAAATGGCTTACCATTCTCTTCATATGATTCTACTTGTCCTCTATGTAAGCATTATACCCTCTATTTCTTTATTTTGCATTAATGTTCATCACTTTTTTTTGTTGTGAGATTATAATTTGTCAAAATCTCTTTTTCCTCTTTATTCGTCTTTCTGTTATAATTATCTTTTTTTTCTCATCTGTCATACGGCTAAGACTTTTTTTTAACCTGTTTATATAATAATATTATCAATTTAATATTATATTATATTATTTTATTAAATAAATAAATAATCCAAATTAAACACCATACCATTTTTTGTTGGAATATTATATTTTTCAAAATTTCTTATTATAATATTTTGAAATTTTTTATTATAATGTTGTAGTAAGAATTATCACTGTTGATACAAAATATAATATCATAAAATTAATATATGAAATATAATAATTTTTTAATACCATGTAAATATTTTTTCTTATATTTTAATATTTTTATCTAGTTAAAATTTAATATTAATAACAATTTATTAATATTATCAAAATTATTAATAATTGAATAAAATTTCAATTTTAAACTTCAAATAATATTATTGAACCTGATTTTACCATTTATCCAATAGCTACAAACAAAGTCTTTTTTTTATTTTAAATATAAGCTTCAAATTTTTTTTTTAAAATCAGTAAATATCAAATAATTTTAATAAAGTAGAATTCTTGGAATTAAAATTCATATTTAATTATAAGAGGAAATAAAAAGTGTGTTTCAAAGAAATTTAATATAAATATTAATTAATTGAAATTAATCTTTGATAAAATAGAATATTAAATATAAATATAAATTAATATAATATCATATTAAATCAATTAAAAACATAATAATATAATAAAATATAATTAATTTAAATTAATATAATAATAATATAAGTTTTTAGTTGCTATAAATAGATATGCAAATTATAGTTTCATATTAAAAGTTAATTAAGAATTGATATATTAATAGATTTAGTTTATTAAATTTATAAATACTAATTAAAAGTATACATATTTTGTTTATTAATATATCGAATGTTATATGTAAATCCTTATTTAAATAGTAATTTTAAAATATTAAGTTGTTTCTTAGAATTTTATTTAAAACAATAATAAAATAAAACTTAATTATAAATAGAATTAAGTATTTTAAGTCTATATAAATTTTAAAATATTTTAAGTATAAAAATTAAAATAATTAATTAAAATTAAATAATTAATTAAATTTAATCCTGCATATTAATAGAATACTTCATATATAGAATTTATCAATTAATTATTATATACAATTTAATTTTAAGTATAATTTTAATAAATTCTCATTTAAATAGGTTTATACCTACTTTGCTTAGAGATAGATATTTTAAATGGAAAATGTTCTATTTATAAATATTAAAATGTAAACTTCGATTTAATTTTTTAAATCATTGAATAAAAATTAATTATAATAAAATAGAATTCCTAAACGTGGAATTAAAATTCATATTTAATTATAGAATGAAATAATAAAGTGTATTTCAAATAAATTTAACATAAATACAAAATAATTAAAATTAATTTTTGATTAAATAAAATTTAAATATAAATAATTTGATAAAATATAATTAATTTAAATAGAAAATCAACCTAATATTAAATTAAATTTTTTTAAGAATATTAATAAATTCTTATGTTATTTTTGAATCAATCAAAATAGTTATTGTCCTTTTTTTTCTGCTTTTATACAGTATAAATTGTTAGCTGTAAGTTATAATTTTTTATTTAAAATTAATTTATAAATATTAAAATAAAATATCTTTTAATATAATTATCATACTATAATTTGTTTTCAAAAATATAAGCTTCCATTTAATTTTTCAAACTATTAAATAACAAATAATTATAATAAAATAAAAGTCCTAAAAAATAAATTAAAATTCATATTTAATTATAAAAGAAAACAATAAAGTGTCTTTCAAATAAATTTAACATAAATATAAAATAATTAAAATTAATCTTTAACAAATTATAATTTAAATATAAATTACTTTAATCGGTTAAAATTTTATTTTGTAAATTTATATTTTTTAATAACTAATTAATAATTTTTAACTATTAAATTATTTTTTAGAATTTAATTTAAAATAATAATAAAATAAAACTTAAATATAAATAGAATAAAAATTAAATTGATATACAGTGATAGGAGTTGATTATGAAGCAATGGCGATGTAAAGATATTTAATGTATTAATATGATAAATTAGTTCTTTAAATTTATATGAATATATATTAAATAAGAATTATATACAGATATTTAACGTGATAAAAAATATAAGAATTTTAAAAATAGAAGACTAAAATTGCTAAAATTTAGGTTTATGAGTTTATATAATTTTTTTATTACAATATGAGAAAAATATTAGTTTGATTGTTTATAATTAGTTTGATATTATAAAAGTATTTTTTTAAAAAAGTATTATATATTTTACTTATAAATTAATTTATAGGGATTGAAGTGGATAAAAATATTTAATAAATAAGTGCTTTAAATTTATATGAATAAAAAAATTATATAGAGATATTTAATGTTATAAAAAATATAAAAATATTTAAAAAATGTTGAAATTTTATTACGTATGTAAATTAAAAATATTTGAAATTTGGATGAAATTGCTAAAATTTAATTTTTTAAGTTAATATAATTTTTTTGTTATATTAGAAAATATCATATATTATTAATTTTTCTCGTATATTTTAATTATTTATAATTAAGTTGGTATTTTTAAAATATTTTTTTAAAAAATATTATATATTTTACCTGATAAATTAATTTATAGGGATAAAAATAAAAAAAATTAATAAATCAGTGCTTTATATTTATGTGAATGTATATTAAATAAAAATTATATAGAGATATTTAACGTGATAAAAATTATAAATATTTTAAGTCGAGATTGAAATTGCTAAAATTTAGATTTTTAAGTTTATATGATTTTTTTATTGTAATATTAGAACAATAACACATATTATTAATTGTTATTGTATATTTTAATTGTTTATAATTTGCTTGATATTATAAAAATATTTTTTAAAAAAATATTATATATTTTGCCTCATAAAATAATTTATAGAGATAAAAATAAAAAATTAATAAATTAGCGTTTTAAATTTATATGAATGTACATTAAATAAAAAGTATATAGAGATATTTCATGTGATAAAAAAATATAAAAATTTTAAAAATAAAATATTAAAATTTTTTTATATATACTGATTGAAAATGTTTTAAGTCGAGTTGAAATTGTTAAATTAAATTTTTAAATTTATAAAAATTTTTATTTTAATATTAATAAAATATCACATATTATTAATTGTTATCGTATATTTTAATAGTTTATAATTAGGTTGGTATTATAAAAATATTTTTTTAAAAAATAATTTTCTTAGTGATAAATTATTAAATGAGATTTTATATTTATTGATTTACATAAATTTATAGGAAAAGGAGTTAATTATGAAGTAACGGCGATATAGAGGTATTTAATGTGATAAATTAACTAATTTAAAATTTATATGAATATATATTACTAATATAATAAATTAGTTCCTTAAATTTATATAAATATATATTAAAGAAAATTATATATAGATATTTAAGGAGATAAAAAAATATAAAAATTTTAAAAATAAAATGCTGAAATTTCTTTATATATATATGCTTATTGAAAATATTTTAAGTTATGTTAAAATTGCTAAAATTAAATTTTTAAATTTATATAATTTATATAATTATTTATAATTAAGTTGGTATTTTAGAAATATTTTTTTAAAAAATATTATATATTTACCAATAAATTAATTTATAGGGATAAAAATAGAAAAAAATTAGTAAATCAGTGCTTTAAATTTATATGAATGTATATTAAACAAAAATTATATGGAGATAATTAAGGTAATAAAAAATATAAAAATTTTAAAAATAAAATTCTGAAATTTTTTTATTATGCCAATTGAAAATATTTTAAGTCGAGATTGAAATTGTTAAAATTAGGTTTTTAAATTTATATAATTTTTTATTGTAATATTAGAAAAATAACACATATTATTAATTGTTTATAATTTAGTTGATATTATAAAAATATTTTTAAAAGAATATTATATTTTTTACCTAATAAAATTGTATATTAAATAAAAATTATATAAAGATATTTAACGTGATAAAAAAATATGAAAATTTTAAAAATAAAATACTGAAATTTCTTTATATACGCTGATTGAAAATATTTTAAGTCGGGTTAAAATTGTTAAAATTAAGTTTTTAAGTTTATATAATTTTTTATTTTAATAATAAAAAATATCAGATATTATTAATTATTATCGTATATTTTAATGGTTTATAGTTAAGTTGGTATTATAAAAATATTTAAAAAAATTTTTTTTTTAATGATAAATTATTAAATGAGATTTTATATTTATTGATTTTACTCAATTTTTATATAAAAATACAAAGAATAGTAAAAATAAATTGATATATAGGAAAAGGAGTTGATTATTAAGCAATGGTGATACATAGATATTTAATGTGATAAATTAATATAATAAATTAGTTCTTTAAATTTATATGAACAATTATTATTAATCTAATAAATTAGTTCTTTAAATTTATATGAATATATATTAAAGAAAATTATATATAGATATTTAACGTGATAAAAAAAATAAAAATTTTAAAAATAAAATGCTGAAATTTCTTTATACATGCTAATCGAAAATACTTTAAGTCGGGTTAAAATTATTAAAATTTTAATTTGTCATCACTTTTTTTGTTGTGAGATTATAATTTGTCAAAATCTCTTTTTCTTCTTTATTCGTTTTTCTGTTATAATTATCTTTTTTTTCTCATCTGTCATACAGCTAAGACTTTTTTTTAACCTGTTTATATAATAATATTATCAATTTAATATTATATTATATTATTTTATTAAATAAATATATAATCCAAATTAAACACCATACCATTTTTTGTTGGAATATTATATTTTTCAAAATTTCTTATTATAATATTTTGAAATTTTTTATTATAATGTTGTAGTAAGAATTATCATGGTAGAAATTTTTTATTATAATGTTGTAGTAAGAATTTTTTGTTGGAATATTATATTTTTATTATAATGTTGTAGTAAGAATTATAGAATGAAATAATAAAGTGTATTTCAAATAAATTTAACATAAATATAAAATAATTAAAATTAATTTTTGATTAAATAAAATTTAAATATAAATAATTTGATAAAATATAATTAATTTAAATAGACAATCAACCTAATATTAAATTAAATTTTTTTTAAGAATATTAATAAATTCTTATGTTATTTTTGAATCAATCAAAATAGTTATTGTCCTTTTTTCTGCTTTTATATAGTATAAATTGTTAGCCGTAAGTTATAATTTTTTATTTAAAATTAATTAATAGAATTAGTATATGAAATTTATAAATAATAAATAAAAGTATATTGTACAGGATAAATGTTATTAAGATTAGAAAAAATAAATAATAGACTTTTTAATAAATTCTTTATATAAATCGGGTAATTTTTTTAGATATTATTATATTTTTTCAAAGAAAGAATTTTTAATAAAAATTAAATTTTAATTTGTAAATTTATGTTTTTTAAGAACTAATTAATAATTTTTAACTTTTATGTTTTAGAATTTTATTTAAAACAATAATAAAATAAAATTAAAGTAGAAATAAAAGTAAGTATTCAAATCTATATAAATTCTAAAATATTTTAAATATAAAAATTAAAATAATTAATTTAAATTAAACAGCTAATTAAATTTAATTCTTCATACTAATAGAATACTTCATATATAAAATTTGTCAATTAATTATTATATATAATTCAATTTTAAGTATAATTCTAATAAATCCTCATTTAAATAGGATCATACTTACTTTGATTAAAAATATTTTAAATTAAAAAAATAATCGATTTATAAATATTAAAATAAAATATCTTTTAATATAATTATCATACTATAATTTGTTTTCAAAAATATAAGCTTCCATTTAATTTTTCAAACTATTAAATAACAAATAATTATAATAAAATAAAAGTCCTAAAAAATAAATTAAAATTCATATTTAATTATAAAAGGAAACAATAAAGTGTATTTCAAATAAATTTAACATAAATATAAAATAATTAAAATTAATCTTTAACAAATTATAATTTAAATATAAATTACTTTAATCGGTTAAAATTTTATTTTGTAAATTTATATTTTTTAATAACTAATTAATAATTTTTAACTATTAAATTATTTTTTAGAATTTAATTTAAAATAATAATAAAATAAAACTTAAATATAAATAGAATAAAAATTATAGAAGAGATAGATATAGATTATAGAATTACTAAATAGATAGATGTAGATTATAGATATTATATGTATACTCTCTCTCCCGCTATGGGGTTTTATTTTTCTCTTGTAAATACAAGGTTCTTTAATGATTGCTATAACAGATCTAATCATTATCATTTTTCTATTCTCTATATTTCTCTTTTGTCCCTCTTTCTTTTCATCATTTTTAAATCCTAATTTCAATCATTCTAGTTTCATCTTTTTATAAAATTTTATTTTTTCTTTTTTCGGCATGGCTCAACCACCAAGTGCTAATGATTTGATCATACAGCTTACAACCCAATTAGATCAGGCGGAATTACAAGGGAGGGTCCTTATTGGTGAGGGAGATGACAATACTAATGTAGGGCAACACGGAGAATGGAGATTTTGCGTAGTGGGTCGTCTCTTTTCTGATAGGGCTGTTAACTTTGATGCTTTCCAACATATAATGGCCATTGCTTGGAGACCTGATCCTGGGATGTTTGTCAAAGAACTGGACAATAATATTTTCATTTTTTAGTTTTTCCATGCCTACGGCATTACAAAGGTTTTGAATGATGGTCCATGAACTACCTAATTAGGAGTAAATTACGTAATCATAGGGATTTGTATAACTAACAGATCTGATATATATTATTTTGTGTACATGTTTATTTTATTTCCTTAGAATAGGATTCCTTCTTTTTTCTCTCCTGATTTTGTATTGTAAATATATCTATATATAACCTCCTTTTCAGAGAAGAATACACAACAACTGAATCATTCACGGATTCATCGTTCAACAAGATGAAATTACTAAAATTTAGACTTTTAGGTTAACATAATTTTTTTATTGTAATATTAGAAAAATATCACATATTAGTAATTGTTATAGTATATTTTAATTGTTTATAATTAGGTTGATATTGTAAAAATATTTTTTTAAAAATGATCGTATGTTTTACTTGATAAATTAAGTTATAGAGATAACAATAAGGAAAAAATTTAATAAACTAGCACTTTAAATTTATATGAATGCATATAAAATAAAAATTATATAGAGATATTTAACATAATAAAAAATGAAAAATTTAAAAATAAAATGCTGAAATTTTTTTATATATGCCGATTAAAAATATTTTAACTCGGGTTGAAATTGCTAAAATTTAGATTTTTAAGTTTATATAATTTTTTTATTATAATATTAAAAATATATCACATATTATTAATTGTTATTTTATATTTTAATTGTTTATAATTTGGTTGGTACGATAAAAACAATTTTTTAAAAAATTATTATATATTTTGCTTATAAATTAATTGATAGAGATTGAAGTGGGTAAAAAGAAATTTAATAAATAAATAATTTAAATTTATATGGATACACGTTATAAAAATTATAGAGATATTTAATGTGATTGAAGTGGGTAAAAAGAAATTTAATAAATAAATAATTTAAATTTATATGGATCTACGTTATAAAAACTATAGAGAGATATTTCATGTGATAAAAAATATGAAAATTTTAAAAATAAAATGCTGAAATTTTTTTATATATGATGATTGAAAATATTTTAAATTTAGATGATATTGCAAAAATTCTGATTTTTAAGTTAATAGAATTTTTTTGTTGCAATATTAGAAAAATATTATATACTATTAATTATTATCGTAAATTTCAATTGTTTATAATTAGATTGGTATTGTAAAAATATTTTTTAAAAAAATTATTATATATTTTACTTTATAAATTAATTTATATGGATCGAAGTGGATAAAAAAATTAATAAATAAGTGATTTAGAATTTAATAAATAAGTTGTTTAAATTTACATGAATATAAGTTGAAAAAATTATATAAAAATATTTAATGTGATAAAAAAAATATATAAATTGTTAACCGTTAAAATTAATTAATAGAATTACTATATGAAATTTATAAATAATAAATAAAAGTATATTGTACAGGACAAAGTTATTAAGATTAGAAAAAATAAATAATAGACTTTTTAATAAATTCTTTATATAAATCGTGTAATTTTTTTTAGATATTATTATATTTTTTCGAAGAAAGAATTTTTAATAAAAATTAAATTTTAATTTGTAAATTTATGTTTTTTAAGAACTAATTAATAATTTTTAACTTTTATGTTTTAGAATTTTATTTAAAACAATAATAAAATAAAATTAAAGTAGAAATAAAAGTAAGTATTCAAATCTATATAAATTCTAAAATATTTTAAATATAAAAATTAAAATAATTAATTTAAATTAAATAGCTAATTAAATTTAATTCTTCATACTAATAGAATACTTCATATATAAAATTTGTCAATTAATTATTATATATAATTCAATTTTAAGTATAATTCTAATAAATCCTTATTTAAATAGGATCATACCTACTTTGATTAAAAATATTTTAAATTAAAAAATAATCGATTTATAAATATTAAAATAAAATATCTTTTAATATAATTATCATACTATAATTTATTTTCAAAAATATAAGCTTCCATTTAATTTTTCAAACTATTAAATAACAAATAATTATAATAAAATAAAAGTCCTAAAAAATAAATTAAAATTCATATTTAATTATAAAAGAAAATAATAAAGTGTATTTCAAATAAATTTAACATAAATATAAAATAATTAAAATTAATCTTTAATAAATTATAATTTAAATATAAATTAATTTAATCGGTTCAAATTTTATTTTGTAAATTTATGGTTTTTAATAACTAATTAATAATTTTTAACTATTAAATTATTTTTTAGAATTTAATTTAAAACAATAATAAAATAAAACTTAAATATAAATAGAATAAAAATTATAGAATAGATAGATATAGATTATAGAATTACTGAATAGATAGATAGATCTAGATTATAGATATTATATGTATACTCTCTCCCGCCATGGGTTTTATTTTTCTATTTACAAGGTTTTTTAATGATTGCTATGACAGATCTACATTGATTTTCCCTCATTCTATTATTCTCTAATCATTATCATTTTTCTATTCTCTGTATTTCTCTTTTGTCCCTCCCTCTTTTCATCATTTTTAAATCCTAATTTCAATCATTCTAGTTTCATCTTTTTCTAAAATCCTTTTTTTTTTCGGCATGGCTCAACCACCAAGTCTAATGATTTGATCATACAGCTTACAGCCCAATTAGATCAGGCGAAAATACAAGGGAGGGTCCTTATTGGTGAGGAAGATGACAATACTAATGTAGGGCAACACAGAGATTTTGCGTAGTGGGTTGTCTCTTTTCTGATAGGGCTATTAACTTTGATGCTTTCCAACATACAATGGCCATTGCTTGCAGACCTGATCCTGGGATGTTTGTCAAAGAACTAGACAATAATGTTTTCATTTTTTAGTTTTTTCATGCCTACGGCGTTACAAAGGTTTTGAATGATGGTCCATGGAGTTTTATGCAACACCTATTAATTCTGAAGGAGCTAAAACCACGAGAAAACCCTAGAGCTGTTGAACTAACGCATATGGAGATATGGATACAGGTGCATAATTTACATAGTTGTTTTATGTCTCAAACTATTGCTAGAACTGTTGGTGAGTATATGGAGAGTTTTGTATCATCGAATGAGAAGAACTTCACTGGTTTTTGGAAGGAATACATGCGAGTTAGGGTTAGCATAGATGTCCGTCAACCATTGAGAGGAAGATGCAGTTATCTAAGAGGGGTGTAGATTGGTTTTGGGCGGACTTCAAATATGAAAGATTTCCCACCTTTTGTTATTTCTGTGGAGTGATCGGACATACTGATAGATTTTGTTCAAAGCTCTATGATCTACCTCCTATTTCCAGAGATAAATACATGTATAGACCTTGGTTGCTTGCTCAGTTTAAGAAACCTTTTCAGAGTGATTCTCGATGGCTGAAGATAGAAGCCGATTATGATTCATGGATGACTGGAGGGTTGACAGGTGGTTCAAGTGGTATTCTGATGGTGATAGACCCGATGAATCAAGGGCGGGACATAAGGAGTTGAATGTGCCTCAAATTTCTTTTCAAAATTCAAAAGGGATATCGGGTCATAAAGATAAGGGTGTGATTAGTGGAGATGATGTTGGCCCTGTTGCGATAAAGCACATTAGTGGAGTTAATTTAGAAGTTGATTCTCTACTAAATGTTAAAGATTTGGGAGTTAAGGTTAATGACCCAAAGAGGCATAGGCATGAGGAGCACACTAATGAAGACATGGAATTGGTTAGTAGTGGATTTGAAGATGAGTTTGTTCCGGAGTCTGTCAATCCAACTACAAAAAATGATTTTAGGGTACTCTGAGCTGGAATTGTTGTGGGCTTGGGAACCCACATACAATTCGGGTCTTATGAGACCTTATTACTCAAAAGCAGCCCGAGTTTGTCTTTCTGATAGAAACAATGATCACGAAAGACAAAGTGTTTAAGGTTCGAAATAAATTAGATTTCACTGGTTCTTTTGTCGTTGACTCAATGGGCCTTAATGAAGGAGTTGCTATGTTTTGGAGGGATGTGGATAGTGTCCCGATGATAAGCTATTCAATGAGACATTGATTTGGAGGTACAGGCTGAAGGTTTTGGTCGTTGGAGGCTTTCTAGTTTTTACGGGTATCCAGGATGGAATAGATGCAGAGAGAGTTGGTAGCTCATGTGTTCTTTACTTGATAAATCAACACTTCCATGGATTATTCTTGGTGACTTTAATGATTTACTTTATGCCTCTGAAAAGGAAAGTCGCAATTCTCAACCACAATGGTTATTAAATGATTTTCGAAATGCTCTTCAATTTTGTGGTTTATTTGATCTTGATTATGTTGGTACTAAATTTACCTGGACAAATAGGCAGAAAGGCAAAATGACTCGTGAAAGGCTAGATAAGGCAGTGGGTAGTATGGCATGGTCACATATGTTTTCTCAAGCAATTTTATATGTGATGGAAGCAACTAAGTCTGATCACTCTCTTTATTTCTTTCACTGTCTAATACTGTGACTCGTTATGCAGTCAAGCGTTTTCGATATGAGAATGCATGGAGTTGTGAACTTGATTGCAAGCAAGTTATAAAGGAAAGCTGGGCGGTTGCAATGCCAGTTCCAATCGCTGGACGTATGGAGGATTGTGGTAAGAAACTTCAACAATAGGCCTCTTCCTTTCATAAAGATTTTAAAGATAGATTGGAAGACTGTAGACGACGTTTAGCTTTTTTACGTCAGAATTGCAAGAATCCAAATCATCTTGATTTAAAGGAGGTTGAAGAACATTATGCTCAATTCCTATTACAATAGGAAGTCTATTGGAGTCAGAGAGCGAAGCAACAGTGGTTAGCCCATGGAGATGCCAATATAAAATACTTCCATGTTATGACTAATCATCGAAAAAAGAAGAATCTATTTACTCATTTAAAGAATGAAGTTGGTACGTGGGTTGATTGGTCTGATGGTTTACCACAGGTCATTGTCGATGATTATAAGAACCTATTTACTGCTCATGGAGGAGATGTGACGCTAGTGATTTCTTGTGTTGATCGAATTGTTACTGAACAACATAATGAGCTCCTTCTCGCACCATACACAGCTGAGGAAGTTCGCCTTACTTTGTTTTCTATGCATCTAGAGAAATCACCAAGGCCAGATGGTTTTAATCCATGTTTTTTCCAAACCCATTGGGATCTTATTTATAATGATTTAATTGATGCTTGCTTGAATTGTTTGAATTTGGAGGGTCCATTACCAAGGGGTAATCGGACAAACATTATTTTGATTCCAAAAAAGAAAACTCCTGAGTTTGTCTCTGATTTACGCCCCATATCACTATGTAATGTTGTCGATCGTATTGTATATAAGATGGTGGCAAATTGACTGAAACTTGTTTTGCCGGATGTTATTGTTGCGGAGAATCAGAGTGCTTTTATCCCTCACCGTCTTATAACTGACAATATTATTGTTGCACATGAGTGTTTTCATGTGTTAAACAGGAACAAACAAGGACGATCGAGTTTTTTTGTCTCTAAAGACAAATATCTCTAAAGCATACGATTGAGTTGAGTGTGCTTTCTTAGAAGTTATGTTGTTAAAATTGGATTTTGTGGATATTTGGATTTCTAAGATTATATTAGTGGTTTCTTCAGTAATATACTATATAGCCCAAGATAGTGAAGAATTTGGTCCAATTGTCCCTTCTCGTGGTCTTCGCTAGGGTGATCCTTTATCACCATAACTATTCATTGTATGTGCACAGAGTTTGATGGCTCTCCTTTCCAAATATGAGCGTCAAGGTCTGCTACATAGTATTAAGGTGGCGAAATTTGGTTTAACAGTCTCACATTTACTATTTGCATATGATAGTTTATTCTTTCTACATGCTAATATTGATGAAGCAACTAGATTAAAGACTATTTTAACCATTTATGAGATAGCATCAGGGTAGAGTATTAACTTAACAAAATTGTTGTGTGTTTTAGTACTAATGTTGATTCGGCAAATCAAAATTCTATTTTCTAGGTGCTGGGTGTTTCAGAAGTTTAGTCTTATGAGGTGTATTTGGGTATGCCCACTATTATTAGAAAAAATAAAAATTGAGTTTTTCGCTTTGTCGTTGATAAAGTAGCAAAACGATTGGACGGATGGAAGACAAAGTTGCTCCCTAAGGCTGGTAAGGATGATCTTATTTGGATGGTTGCTCAAACGATACCGAATTATCTTATGTCTCTATTTTTATTGCCACTAGATGTTTGTCATAAAATAGAGAATATGATAAATTCATTTTATTGGGCTAGTCAGGATCAGCATGGGGCATTAGATGGCAGAGCTAGACCCGTTTATATTATTCTAAGGAGCAAGGGGGTTTGGGTACAGGAGAATACATGAATTTAACCTTGCACTTCTTGCAAAGCAAGGATGGAGGCTTCTTGATAATCCATCTTCACTTGTTGCCATTGTGTTAAAGGAAAGGTATTTTCCAGATTTCACTTTTTGGGAGCCTAATCTATCTTATTTATGGAGAAGTAGTTTAGGTGCTCGCTATATTTTAGTTCAGGGCTGTCGGTGTCAAGTTAATAATAGCTTGACAACTTTAGTTTGGAATCATCCTTGGCTTCCTAATACTAGTAATCCATGGATTACGTTGTCAGTTGTGAATGGACTTGAGGATTTAACGGTGTCCTCTTTTATAGTTTCGGATTGTGGTAAGTGGGATGTAGGAGACATTGTCAATTTTTTTAATTAAACAAATTCCATTATCTTTAAACTCGAAGCAAGATAAATGGGTTTGGTCTTATGAAAAGAAAACAGTATATACAGTTGCTAGTGGATATAAGGTTGCAATTCAAGCATTAAATAATGCTCCTCTTATGGTTGGTGATGTTTGGTCCTTGATTTGGAAAGCCACCGTCCCAAGCAAAGTGAAATATTTTGTATGGCATTTTAGTTTAGATTTGATCCCTTGTGCCACGAATTTGTTAAAGAAAAATGTCAATGTCCCTTTGCTATATCCATTCTATGTTGGTTATGATGAGACTGCTGTTTATTTGTTGTTGCAATGTCAGTTTTCTAGGCAGGTATGGGTAATGACGAAGATTGGAGATATACAGGTGGACTCGATATCTGCTGTTTATTTTAGGGAGGCTTTGAGTTGGTTTGGGAGGTAGCAGTTCAATGTTTCAATCATAGAATCAGATTATCAGATACTTGTCAATGTGATGGCTACTAATTCTTTGATTTCTCCTATTTTGGATGATAGTTGATGATTGTAGGTTGTTAATGTTGAGTTTGCCACGATTGGCTATTAAGTTGGTGAAAAGATCAGCGAATCAGACTGCTCATTTTGTTGTAAGAGCAACTATTTCAATGACTGATTTTAAATGGGCTTGCATGAAGTTCTTAATAATGATATTAATAATATTACTGGGTTGAATAATCAACTTGTGATGGATTCAGATGCTCAAGTCTCGTACGGATGCTATCATTAATCCCAACTAAAAAATTATTTAGTTTTATTTCATTTCAAAAAAAAATTATAAATATTACATATAAAAAAATTTTGCCACATTAAACTATTCTAACATAAGAAAAATAAGGGACTAAATGAAAAGTTAATAATTTGTAATATAATCTATAATTTTAACATCAACAACCTAAAAATTACGAAAAATGATATAGTTATATGATCTTATCTTTGATTATGATACATAAAAATCAAGGAAAACAATAAAATTTACATGATTTTGTTCCACTAAATCAATTATAATAGATAAAAATCATGAAAAAGGGTAAAATTTACATAATTCTCAAACTAAGTGATTATAATACATAGGTTCTCGACCTATCCCTGAAAACTCAGTTATGGTAGCCAAACGAATTCAGCAAGGACCATCATCTAGCTCAACAAAAACTCAAAGTGTCAAGTCTAATAATTTGGTCTGTAGTTACTGTGGCAAGACAGGGCATTTAAAACAAAGATGCTATAAAATCATAGGCTATCTTGAATGGTAAGGCTTCACAAAAAAACCAAGGAAGAAGGTTGCAGGAACACCTATGATAGCAGCCACAACAGAGGTCCAATAAAATATGGAGAACAAATCATAATCTATAGCTAACGTTACCCACCCAAGGCAGTTACATGTGACCTAGGATGTATCCTTTCGTGAATTAGAACCATACTATTCTGGGGAGTTACACCTCCTTCTCTTCCGGGAAGAGCTTTAGTGAAGAGAATGTGCCACAAGAAAATATGACAGATTTCTTAGAAATAGAGGAAGTAAGTGAAAGTTTTCAGCATAATAGTAAACTAGGTCTCCCTAAAAGATGTGATGAAAATTTATTAGTTCCTTCTGGAAAATTGCAAATACCAACGTCTGCTAAAGAATCACCAACATCTGAAGAGTTGCCCATGATAACACCATTGACCAAAGAATCAACTCAGAATGTTCTAGACACCAACATTTCTACTCAGAATGCCTCAACAACTCTGAAATGAACAAAAGGCTGCAATTGAGATTGCACAGAATCCCGTACAACACGATCGCACCAAACATGTTGAAGTCGATCGGCATTTTATCAAGGAAAAGCTAGACCAGAAGATTATACAGTTCCCATTTGTCAAGTCAGAAGACCAGTTAGTTGATAAACTCACAAAAGTAGTGTCATGGAAGATATTCCATGATATGGTTGACAAGTTGGGCATGGTAGATATCCATACTCCAACTTGAGGGGGGAGTGTTGGAATGAACGGCCTAATTAGGGGTAAATTATGTAATCATAGGGATTTGTACAACTAACAGATCTGATATATATTATTTTCTGTATAGGTTTATTTAGTTTCCTTAGAATAGGATTCCTTCTTTTTTCTCTCCTAATTTTGTGTTGTAAATATATCTATGTATAACCTCCTTTCCATAGAAGAATACACAACAACTGAATCATTCACGTATTCCATCGTTCAACAAGATGAAATTACTAAAATTTAGATTTTTAGGTTAACATAATTTTTTTATTGTAATATTAGAAAAATATCACAAATTATTAATTGTTATATTATGTTTTAATTGTTTATAATTAGGTTGATATTATAAAAATATTTTTTAAAAAATTATTATATATTTTACTTGTTAAATTAATTTATAGGGATCGAAGTGGATAAAAAAAATTAAAAAATAAATGCTTTAAATTTATATGAATATACGTTGAAAAAAATTATATAGAGATATTTAATGTGATAAAAAAATGAAAATTTTAAAAATAAAATGTTGAAATTTCTTTTGAAAATATTTTGAGTCGAGTTGAAATTGCTAAAATTTTAAAATTTAAATTTATATAATTTTTTATTATAATATTAACAAAATATCACATATTATTAATTGTTATCGTATATTTTAATTATTTATAATTAGGTCAGTATTGTAAAAATATTTTTTTAAAAAATAGTATATTTTACCTGATAAATTAATCTATAAGAATAAAAAAAAAGAAAATATTTAATAAATTAGTGCTTTAAATTTGTATGAATATATGTTGAAAAAAATTATATAGAAATATTTAATGTGATAAAAAATATAAAAATTTTAAAAATAAAATGATAAAATTTCTTTATATATGCTGATTGAAAATATTTTAAATTTGATTGAAATTACTAAAATTTAAATTTTTAGGTTTATATACCTTTTTATTGTAATATTAAAAAAATATTACATATTATTAATTATTATCGTATATTTTAATTGTTTATAATTAGATTGGTATTACAAAAATATTTTTAAAAAAATTATTATATATTTTACTTGATAAATGAACTTATAGAGATAAGGAAAAATTTAATAAACTAGTACTTTAAATTTATATGAATGTATATAAAATAAAAATTATCCAGAGATATTTAACATAATAAAAAATAAAAATTTTAAAAATAAAATACTCAAATTCTTTTATATATGTCGATTAAAAATATGTTAACTCGGGTTGAAATTGCTAAAATTTAGATTTTTAAGTTTATATAATTTTTTTATTACAATATTAAAAATATATCACATATTATTAATTGTTATTTTATATTTTAATTGTTTATAATTTGATTGGTACGATAAAAATAATTTTTTAAAAAATTATTATATATTTTGTTTATAAATTACTTTGTAGCGATTGAAGTGGGTAAAAAGAAATTTAATAAATAAATAATTTAAATTTATATGGATGTACGTTATAAAAAATTATAGAGATATTTAATGTGATTAAAGTGGGTAAAAAGAAATTTAATAAATAAATAATTTTAATTTATATGGATCTACATTATAAAAATTATAGAGATATTTCATAAGATAAAAAATGTGAAAATTTTAAAAATAAAATGCTGAAATTTTTTATATATGATGATTGAAAATATTTTAAATTTAGATGATATTGCAAAA